>NW_019944647.1:0-7501 GCF_002910315.2 Salvelinus sp. IW2-2015
AGCATAAGACAGCGATTCTCTTCTCTTCTCTTCCACCTCGAAGTGTGAGCTGGGGTTCTCTCTCTCTCTCAATTCAATTCAAGCGCTTTATTGGCATGGGAAACATATGTTAGCATTGCCAAAGTAAATGAAGTAGATAATAAACAAAAGTGAAATAAACAATGTAAATTAACAGTAAATGTTACATTAACAGAAGTTCCAAAAGAATAAAGACATTTCAGATGTCATGTGGTGGCTATATACAGTGTTGTAACGATGTGCAAATAGTTAAAGTACTAAATGGAAAATAAATAGACATAATTATGGTTGTATTTTACAATGGGTTTTGTTCTTCACAATTGAGCTTTTCTTGTGGCAACAGGTCACAAATGTTGCCTCTGTGATGGCACACTGGTATTTCACCCAGTAGATATGGCAGCTTATCAACAAAACAAACAAATAAATCCTTTGTGGATCTGTGTAACTGAGTGAAATATGTGTCTCTAATATTGTCATCATTTGGCAAGAGGTTAGGAAATGCAGCTCAGTTTCCATCTCATTTTGTGGGCAGTATGCACATAGCCCGTCTTGTCTTGAGAGCCAGGTCTGCCTTTAGCTGCATTTCTCAATAGCAAGGCTTTGCTCACTGAGTCTGTACATAGTCAAAGATTTATTTCGGTGATGGCTTTGTTATGGAAGGTTTGGGAATCACTTCCGTTTAGGTAGTTGTAGAATTTAACGTCTCTTTTCTGGATTTTGATATTAGCAGGTATCGGCCTAATTCTGCTCAGCATGCATTATTTGGTGTTTTACGTTGTACACAAGATATTTTGCAGAATTCTGCATGCAGTCTCAATCTGATGTTAGTCCATTGTGTGAATTATTGGTTGGTGAGCAGACCCCATAATTTACAACCATGAAGGGCAATGGGTTCTATAACTGATTCAAGTACTTTTAGCTAGATCCTAGTTGGTATGTCTAATTTTTTATTTTTATGTCTAATGTCTAATTCTTTTGATGGCATAGAAAGCCCTTCTTGCCTTGTCTCTAAGATCGTTAACTTCTCTAGGGTAGGGCGCAGCATTTGGAATTTTGGATGAAATGCATGCCAAATTAAACGGCCTGTTTCTCGGGCCCAGAAGATATGATATGCATATACTGGTAGATTTGGATAGAAAACACTCTAAAGTTTCCAAACTGTTAAAATAGTGTCTGTGAGTTTAACAGAACTGATTTGGCAGGCGAAAACCTGAGAAAAATCCATTCAGGAAGTAGTTTTTTTGGGGGTTTGTAGTTTTCTATTCAATGCCATTACAGTATCTCTTGACTTAGGACTCAACTTCAGTTTTCTATGCCTTCCACTAGTGTCAACAGTCTTTAGAAAGTGTTTCAGTCTTGTATTCTGAAAAATTAGGAAGTAAGAGCAGTCTGAATGAGTGGACCCTAAAGTTTCACGGAGCTTTTTCTTGCGCACAACCGGAGAGTGAGTTCTTGTTACTTTATATTGACGACGTTATTGTCCGGTTGAAATAGTATCGATTATTTAGGCTAAAAACAACCTGAGGTTTGAATATAAACATCGTTTGACTGTTTCTATGAACTTTACGGATACAATTAGGATTTGTCTTCCTGTTTTGACTGCGTTTGAGCCTGTGGTTACTGAAGAAAACGCACGAACAAAACTGAGTTTTTTGGGTATTAAGAGACTTTATTGAACAAGAGACATTTTATGAGTAAATGACTGTCTGCTGGTGCAACCATATGAATATCATCAAAGGTAAGGGATTAATTTTATCTCTATTTCTATCTGGTTGGCAACTGTTTGGAATGATTTTGCTTGTGGGCTATGTTCTCATAATCGTAATGTATGCTTTCGCCGTAAATCATTTTTTAAAACTGACACAGTGGTTGGATTCACAAGAAGTTCATCTTTAAACCTATGTAAAATATGTTTTGTTTCTGAATTTTTTAATGAGTATTTCTGTATTTGAATTTGGCACCCAGCAGTTTCACTGGCTGTTGAAGAGGTGGGAAGCTACCGTCTCACGTGCCCAAGAGAGGTTAACAGTTAAGTTACTGTGGTGCTGATCTTTAGGCCAAGGTATGCATAGTTTGTGTGCTCTAGGCAACGGTGTCAAGAAGGAATTTGTATTCGTTGTTTCGGCAACTGGAGTTTTTTTTGGAACGCCATTATTTTCCGTCTTACTGAGATTTATTATCAGGGCCCAGGTCTGACAGAATCTGTGCAGAAGACTTGTGTGCTGCTGTAGGCCCTCCGTGGTTGAGAACCAGATAATCAGCAACCAGTAGACATTTGACTTCAGATTCAAGTAGGGTGAGTCTGGGTGCTGCAGACTGTTCTAGTGCCCTCGCCAATTCGTTGATATATATGTTGAAGAGGGTGGGGCTTAAGCTGCATCCCTGTCTCACCCCCAGCCCTGTGCAAAGATTTTTTTTTTTTTGTACATGGATAAAATAAGGGCTCTCTATGGTCAGGGCGTGGGCGTGTCACGCACCAGTACCCCCCCCCCCCCAAAGGTGCAGACTCCGACCGCAAAACCAGAACCTGGATGGGAAGGGTTAGGGTGGGCAACTAGCGTCGGTGGCGGCTCCGGTGCGGGACATAGCCCCCGCTCAGACCGTGGATCTGACCCCGAAGCCGGGCTGAACGCCGTGCCCGGACTGGCCACCGGAGTAGAGGAAGGCTCCGGCCATGGAGCAGGACTGGACGCCGTGCCTGGACTGGGCACCGGCGCAGAGGAAGGCTCCGGCCATGGAGCAGACTGGGCGCAGAGGAAGGTCCAGCCATGGCACCGGCGCAGGAAGCTCCGGGCCGTGGACCATCGCCGGAAGCTCTGTGCCGTTGACCGTCGCCGGAGCTCCGGACTGTGAACCGTCCGCGATGCTCCGGGCTGGGGACCGTCGCCGGAGGTTCCGGGCTGTGGACCGTCGCTGGAGTCTCCGGGCTGTGGACCGTCGATGGAGTCTCCGGACTGTGGATTGTCGCTGGAGTCTCCGGGCTTGAGCCATCGCTGGAGTCTCCGGGCTGTAGACCGTCGCTGGAGTCTCCGGGCCTTAGACCGTCGCTGGAGTCTCCGGGCCGTGGACCGTCACTGGAGTCTCCGGATCGTGCCCGTCACTGGAGGCTCTGGACTGTGAACCATCGCTGGAAGCTCTGGCCTGAACCGTCGCTGAAGGTTCCGGGCTGTAGACCGTCGCTGGAGACTTCGGACTGTACACACGCAGTGGTGGGCGAGTGCGGGGAGCCGGCACAGGACGTACCGGGCTGGGGAGGCGCACTGAAGGCCTGGTGCGTGGAGCCGGCACAGGTGGCACCGGACTGATGACACGCTTTTCAGGGCGAGTGCGGGGAGCCGGCACAGGATGTACCGGGATGGGGAGGCGCACTGGAGGCCTGGTGCGTGGGGCCGGCACAGTGGAACGGACTGATGACACGCTCTTCAGGGCGAGTGCGGGGAGCCGGCACAGGATGTACGGGCTGGGGAGGCGCACTGGAGGCCTGGTGCGTGGAGCCGGCACAGGTGGAACCGGACTGATGACACGCTCTTCAGGGCGAGAGCGGGGGCTGGCACAGGGCGTTCCGGGCTGGGAAGGGCACTGGGGCCTGGTGCATGGAGCCGGACAGGCTTTCACCGAAACTAATGACACACTCCAGGGCGAGTGCCTTGATAAATACCTAACCAACATCTCTCAAATCTCCCTCCTCCAACAGCTCCATCGACTCCCCGACGGTCTCTGGTTCTCTCCTCGGCTCGACCGACAGCCCCTTGTGCCCCCGCAAAAAAAATCTTGGGGTTTCTGTGGCGCGGACCCCGGCGTCGTCGCTGTCCTCCTTAACTCCTTGGCGACTCCCGCCAAGAAGGGTCTCGCATCCACCCATTATTTCCTCCCATGTCCAGCTCTCCTTTACCTACATGGTATGCTGCTTGGTCCTGGAGTGATGGGATATTCTGTCACGTTGGTTTTATACATAATGAGCGGACCAAAGCGCAGCATGAGTAGAGTTCCACATATTTATTAAAGTGAACCTTCAAAAACAACAAAGAATAAACGAACGTAAAGTTCGTAGCGCACATCGCACTAAACCAAAACGAAACAATAGCCCACAAAAAAGGACACACTAAGTATGATCCCCAATTAGAGGCAACGATCATCAGCTGCCTCCAATTGGGAACCATACTAACACCAACATAGAAATACAAGACTAGAAACACCCCCTAGTCACGCTCTGACATATTGCACAATAGAGAACCCCGAGGGCTCTCTATGGTCAGGGCGTGACAGGTAACTAATGGGGTCAAATTTGTCTTCACTTTTGTGGATTGGGGTGATCAGTCCTTGGTTCCAGATATTGGGGAATGTGCCAGAGCTGAGGATGGTGTTTAAAGAGTTTAAGGATAGCCAATTGGAATTTGTGGTCTGTATATTTTATAATTTCATTTGGGATACCATCGAATCACGGGCCTTTTTGGTTGTAGGGTTTGTATTTTGTCTGTAGATCATTTAACCTTTACAGCCTGGCATTCCGCTAGCGGAACTCCTCCACATCCCACTGAAAAGGCAGAGCGCGAAATTCCAAAAATATTTTTGGGAAATATTTACTTTCACACATTAACAAGTCCAACAGCTAATGAAAGATAACATCTTGTGAATCCAGCCAACATGTCAGATTTTTTTAATGTTTTCAGGGAAACACCACGTATTATATGTTAGCTAACCTCCAAATAGAAAAAGCACAAGACATTTTTCACAGCACAGGTAGCATGCACAAAACCAACCAAACTAACCTAGAACCAACCAAAACTAACCAAGAAACAACTTCATCAGATGACAGTCTTATAACATGTTATTCATAAATCTATGTTTTGTTCAAAAAATGAGCATATTTGAGGTATAAATCAGTTTTACATTGCAGCTACCATCACAGCTACCGTCAAAAATAGCACTGAAGCAGCCAGAGTAAAATAATAGAGACCAACGTGAATTACCTAAATACTCATCATAAAACTTTTCTGAAAAATCGATGGTGTACAGCAAATTAAAGACAAACATCTTGTGAATCCAGCCAATTTCCGATTTTTTAAGTGTTTTACAGCGAAAACACAATTAGCATTATATTAGCTTACTACAATAGCCTACCACACTACCGCATTCATTCATCAAGGCACGTTAGCGATAGCAATAGGCACGTTAGCGTTAGCGAATAAACCAGCAAAAGATATTAAATTTCACTAACCTTCATAAACCTTCCTCAGATGACAGTCCTATAACATCAGGTTATACATACACTTATGTTTTGTTCGGAAATGTGCATATTTAGAGCTGAAATCCGTGGTTATACAATGTGCTAACGTAGCATATTTTTCCCAGAATGTGCGGATATTTCTATTAGACTCTCACCATTCTGACCAAATAGCTATTCATAAACATTACAAAAAAATACATGTTGTATAGGAAACGATAGATCCATTAGTTCTTATGCAATCGCAGTGTTAGAATTCTAAAAAATATCTTCATTACGACATAAGACTTAGTTTATGGTAAGGGATAACCAAAACCTGAGCTCAAAGCTACTAGTACAGTACACAGTTCGACAGATATATGAAATAGCATCACAAAATGGTTCCTACTTTTGCTGATCTTCCATCAGAATGTTGTACAAGGGGTCCTTTGTCCAGAACCGTCTTTGTTTGGATTCAGAACGTCGTTTTTCCCTCTTGAATTAGCAAGCACACTGGCCAAGTGGTGCTAAGCTCTCCTTCGTGAACAAACGCAAACAACGCAACACGCCTAACGTCCCGAATAAATTTCAATATTCTAAAAAAACTATATTGAAAAAACATACTTTACGATGATATTGTGACATGTATCAAATAAAATCAAAAAGCCGGAGATAGTATTCGCCCATAACGACAGCTTTCCAGTAGGCAATAACTGGTCCCTCCACGCGCCTTCCAGAAAACCTAAAATGGGGGACACGTCATTCCAAGAGGATGCATTATATCTCAGACCAAGATAATCAACTCATTTCTCCTCTCACTTCCTCTTGACATCTAGGGGAAGGTGTATGACGTGCACGTATAGTCATACGTATCATGCCCATTTATAGGCAGGCCCTTGAACACAGCATTGATTTCAGACTTTCCACTTCCTGGTCAGAAAGTGTGCTGCCAAATGAGTTGTGTTTTACCCACAGACAAAATTCAAACGATTTTAGAAACTAGAGAGTGTTTTCTATCCAATAGTAATAATAATATGCATATTGTACGAGCAAGAATTGAGTACGAGGCCGTTTAAATTGGGTACGATTTTCCCCCAAAGTGAAAACAGCGCCCTCTGGTCCTCATCAGGTTAATGTAATTGGAGAATCCAGTGGGTTCTGCTAGTATTTAATAGTTGATTCTAAGATTTGTATTAGATCATGTATATGTTTATGCTGTTTGTTCTTTGTTCTTGAACCAAAAAGATTGGATAAGTGGTTTATCCAAACATCTCCGTTTTGGATAGATAACTCTTCGTGTTGCTGTTTGTTTAGAGTTTTCCAATTTTCCCACAAGTGGTTAGATTCTATGGATTCTTCAATTACATTGAGCTGATTTCTGACGTGCTGTTCCTTCTTTTTCTGTCATGTATTTCTGTCCAGGAAATTGTTGAGAAGCGTTTGAATTTGTCTTGCCTAACAGTTTTATGGTAGATTTCCACAATACTTTCCTTCCATCTGTAGCATTTCTTAATATTATTCAGGTCTGTTCAAGTAGAGTGTGATTTTGCTGGGATCTGATTGGGGTCTCAGCACTACTGCCAAGAGATGAGCAATAGGTGTACCTACCGTAGGAGTCCCCTCAACCTACCATTGACTATGTACATACCCATTGTCCAACAGAGCTGCAAGAGATGTGACCCATTTTTGTTGGTTATGTTATCGTAGTTGTGTCTAGGGGGACATATGGGGGAGGGAATGATGTCACCTCCAGGTAGGTGTTTGTCCACCTGTGTGCTGAGGGTGTCAGGTTCTTGTCCAGTTCTGGCATTTAGGTCTCCACAGACTAGTACATGCCCCGGGGCCTGGAAATTGTTGATCTCCCCCTCTAGGGTGAGCGAAGTGAAGTTCAGGTTCTCTTCCAATGCATGTAGCCATGCGTTTACCTTCTGTGCGGTCCATTTCTCAGAGGCCAAACCCAGAGAGCCACCATGACGTGATGTACAGCACTGTGATGCCTGATCAGTTCAGGACAGCAGAGAAGGTCAGCATATGGCTACAAGCATCTCGGCTCTTACACAATATTATGACTGTTACACATAAAACGTCATAGCCTTGGCAAATGTGCATCTGATTTAGAAGAAAATTGTATTTCCAGTATCACTTTCTGTCTTGGAACAAGCAATAGGTAAATGTACACTATAACAGTATAACAACACATTTTTGTTATTTGGGTATCTCACTACCAAAAGGATCCATTTCCTGAAGCTGATGATGATGTCACATACAGCACTGTCATCC
>NW_019944647.1:8293-12683 GCF_002910315.2 Salvelinus sp. IW2-2015
TCACGATTTCCAATTCTTTCCCACTCAAGATTTAAGGTTAGGGTCAAGCGGCTAAGATCCTAACGAGGAGGGGGAGGAGGAAAAACTGATCCTAATTCTGTCATCACAAGTTTGGAAACTCAAACAATGGGAATGTGTGAACTGAAGTTCAACTTCCTCTCCACACAGGGAAAGGGCAGCAGCCAAGCACATAGTGATCCTGACCTGAGAAAGAAACCTTGTTGAGTCCTTTTACTTGGCCAGAAAGTCAAAAAAAAGGACAGAACACACTGCCCCTCTCCCCTCTCCTGTGTTACATCATCTATCTGCCTCCAATATGATTCTGTCATACCTCTTAATCCACCCCAGAAAGACCCCTCTATCCTTTAGTGTAATAAACTACTGAAGACAGTCTGTTGTGTTTATTTTCATTTTCACCACATACACTATCTGTTATATTAGTTATGTTCCATCCACCTTTCCACCTTGTCTCTTGTTTTTTACATGTTCATCTTATTTCTCTCATGTATATAGTCAAATGTCCAATGCCAGTAACCAATCATGATCTAGAGTGTAAATGAAATGTACAAGCTGTGTAACAAAATAAATATGATGATGAATACACAATCTATTGAAATTATAATGTACTAGGTTCAAACTAGACCGTAGAACACCATAGATGTTATCTACCACTGAGGTGGGCATGTGGATTCAAACAGAATCAGGAAGAGAGTTAAAGACAGTGAGGTCTGTGACCATTAGGATGCTTTTTTGTTAACTTCATGTTGAATTGACGTTAGTTGACAACTCAACCACATGTAAATCAAAAGTAGACTGTTACTACACTAACCCTGCTGGTATGAGGTGGTGCAGGCTGGGTGGTAGTGGCTCATGTCTGAGTATTTCTGTAGCTTAGATGGAAGATCAATAACTTTAAGCAGACCACTGGTGCTTCCAAAAGACAAGTCTTAAAGCACTTATGCAATCTTTTTAATACAAATGTTAAATTATGACCATATGTATAATAAATTACTGTTTATTTCATGAAAATACCTTCCAACATATGTTTTATAATTTCTTTCCCTGATTCTCCTTTTAGTATTGAACTCCTCAGTCTGATCAAGTGTGTGTGTTGATAGAAATATTAATCTATTTATAAACACTGCCCTGATTGCTACAAGTGATCAGATAGACTCCCCAATTAACTTATTTTATTAGGCAAGGCAGTTAAGAACAAGTTCTTATTTTCAATGACAGCCTAGGAACAGTTCAGGGGAAGAATAACAGATTTTTACCTTGGGATTTGAACTTGCAACCTCTCAGTTAGTAATCTAACACTCTAACACCCTGCCACCCCTTACCCAGTCAAAGTAGGAGGATACATCTGCAAATAAAATATGACTGGTCATTGGTCAGAATAATAAGAGCAGAGTTCATGCTGTGCTCCAAAAACCCAATCTCACTTGAACAGGCTGAAATTCCAGATMTATTTATCAAAAGTGCATTAGTGTTATTTCAACTTCATAGTGTGCAACGATCATAGAAAAACTGGTTTATCACGTTTTTGACTGCACTGCCCCTTTAACAGTGACTATGAGTAGACTGATGATGGAGAACACTGACTGGTATTGGTGTAGAGTGGGAGAACTAGAGATGCCTGTTCACATCACTGTCAGTCAACAAACTGCAACACAGAGAACCTCTAAGATGTCCTCATGTTAGTAGATCAATCACATACTTTATGATCAATATGATTCACTTTGTTTTATCCACTGGCATCGTCTGGAACTGATTGTAATATTAACTATGAATGTGATGTTACTATACAACCTGACTATCTGCTTTACCATTAACTTCATTGATGCTATTGTTGTTTTACCTCACAGCAACCCAAGATCCAACCCCTCAANACTCACTCACTCACTCACTCACTCACTCACTCACTCACTCACTCACTCACTCACTCACTCACTCACTCACTCACCCACTCACCCACTCACCATCTCTCCTCCATCTCTGCAGTGAGCTGATTATCTGAAGTTAGTGTACTCTCTCTTTTCCTGTGCGTGTATCCATTTGTTTACCTTCTGTGTTGTCAATTTCTCAGAGCCGAAACCCAGAAAGCCACCATGACGTGATGTACAGCACTGTGATGCCTGATCAGTTCAGGACAGAAGAGAACGTCAACATATGGCTACAKTCATCTCGYCTCTTAGACAACATTATTACTGTTACTCATAAAYRGRCATAGCRTTAGCAAATGTGCATCTGTTTWYYAAAYSKYMMYKRMYKRMYYYWGACCTTGGTCGAGTCCTTWTYRTGGAAGGACAGAACACTCCCCTCTCCTGTGTTACATCATCTATCTCCCTCCAATATGCTTCTGTCATACCTCTTAACCCACCCCAGAAAGACCCCTCTATTCTTTAGTGTAATAAACTACTGAAGACAGTCTGRTGTGTTTGTTTTCATTTTCACCACATACACTATCTGTTATATTAGTTATGTTCCATCCACCTTTTCACCTTGTCTCTTGTTTTGTACATGTTCATCTTATTTCTCTCATGTATATAGTCACATGTCCACCACCAGAAACTAATCATGATCAAGACGGTGTAAATTAAATGTACGAGCTGTGTAACAAAATAAATATTATGATGACGATGAATACACAATCTATTGAAATTATAATGTACTAGGTTAAAACTAGACCGTAGAACACCATATATGTTATCTACCACTGAGGTGGGCATGTGGATTCAAACAGAATCAGGAAGAGWGTTAAAGACAGTGAGGTCTGTGACCATTAGGATGTTTATTTGTTAACTTCATGTTGAATTGGCGTTAGTTGACAAATCAACCACATGTAAATCAAAAGTAGACATTAAACTGACGTCTGTGCCCAGTGGGTAGTTCCACTGTTACTACACTAACCCTGGTGGTATGAGATGGTGCAGGTTGGGTGGTAGTGGCTCATGTCTGAGTATTTCTGTAGCTTAGATTGAAGATCAGTGACATTAAGCAGACCACTGATGCTGCCAAAAGACAAGTCTTAAAGCCCTTATGCAATCTTTATAATACAAATGTTAAATTATGACCARATGTATAATAAATGACTGTTTATTTCATGATAATACCTTACAACATATGTTTTATAGTAGTTTTCCCTGAGCCTCCTTTTAGTATTGAAATCCTCAGTCTGATCAAGTGTGTGTGTTGATAGAAATATTAATCTATTTATAAACACAGCCCTGATTGGTACAAGTGATCAGATAGACTCCCCAATTAACTTTATTTTATTTTATTAGGCAAGGCAGTTAAGAACAAGTTCTTATTTTCAATGACAGCCTAGGAACAGTTCAGGGGAAGAACAACAGATTTTTACCTTGGGATTTGAACTTGCAACCTTTCGGTTAATAGTCCAACACTCTAAACACTAGGCTACCCTGCCACCCCTTACCCTGTCAAAGTAGGAGGATACATCTGCAAATAAAATATGACTGGTCATTGCAACGATATAGAATAACTGGTTTAGTTCATTTTTGACTGGCACTCCCCTTTAACGTTGACTATATTGAGTGATCTGAGATGCGAGGAGACATTGGGACTGTATTGGTGAGAGTGGGAGGAACTGAGAGATGCCTGTTCAATCAGTTCAGTCAAAAACTGAAACAGAGAACGGCTTAAGATGTGTCTGTTAGTATTAGTCAATACTACTGTTATGATCATTATCGATTCCGTTGTTTTATCATGGTATGTCTGGAACTGATTGTAATCTTAACTATGATGTGATGTTATATACACTGACTATCTGCTTTACCTTTACTTTCATTGATGGCTATTGTTGTTTTACTCACGTACCAAGATATACCCCAGTTCAACAACCCCGTGCTTCCTCCAACTGGCTGAGTCTGTTAGCTGACACAAAGTCGGAGCTGAGGGAACATGAGGATAGTCGCACCAGAGGTTATTATCAATTAGTCCATGGCATGTTTTGGGGCGTTTGATTGTGATCGTCTGTTTTGGAGTTATGTCTTCCTCCATTCAAGTCTCATCTTCACGCAATCATAATCTGTATATATAATTATTAATGATTTAAAAGACCAGAACAAGCCGGATTGTACATCACAGAATGCCTTGTCTGTTCTCTGAATCTTGTATTTTTACCTGCTTGTTCAGGTATTCAGAACTCTATGTGGACATCAGAAATGACTGGAGTGAAGAGGGAGCTGTCACTTGTCCTTGTTACTATAGTAACTCTGGAGATATGAAGTGGTGCAGGAATTGGGTGGTGATGTGGTATGTGGTATTCTGGTTTAATCGGAAGCATCAGTGACATTAAAGCGGACTAGGTGAAGGCTAACAAGAACAGTGCTAACAGTGATATGAGTGGACTGATGATTGGAGAAACTGA
>NW_019944647.1:12708-18215 GCF_002910315.2 Salvelinus sp. IW2-2015
GACTGTCAGTGGGTGCCAGAAGTAATAAGAGCAGAGTTGCATGCTGATGCTCCAAAAACCCAGATCTCACTTAAACAGGCTGAGAAATTCAGAGGTTATTTATCAAAAGTCATCCTAGTGTTATCTCAAACTTCATAGTGTGCAAGATCATAGAAAAAAACTGGTTTATTGCACTTTTTGACTGCACTGCCCCCTTGTAACTGCTGTTTGACTATGAGTGGACCTGAAGATGGGAGACACATGGGACTGGGTATTGGTAGAAGTGGGAGAACTAGAGATGCCTGTTACATCACTTCAGTCAACAAACTGCAACACAGAGAACCCCTTAATCAGTAAGGTTAAAGTCTGGTTGGGTTCTGCCGATAAACTATTAATATGATAGTTACTTCACATACTAGAATTCTGGTCAATTTTCTTACAATGAGTATCGCCTGTAAATAAATGTATTTAACATCCATGGTTTAATTCCTCACGATTGCTAGGTAGTGTGAAAAACATAATCTATATAAGCAACGAAATACCAACCCATCCAAGACAGCTCTGATGTTAGGGACTGGAGATCCTGCTGTCTCTCTTCTCCACGCTCTCAGGCCCACAAGTCAGACAACACACCCACAGAGCCCAGGGGTAAGTGTACAGCAATGATTGATTGAAAGCACTTAGATAAAGTGCAATGTAATTGATTTTGATCTAAACTGATTAATTGGTTAACTGTCCCCCAACCGCCCAGAAGGAAATGTTCCGGAAGCCAGAGTGAGTAGATTGAGCGACTTTTGTCTTTGGATTTTAAGAAAGTTCCAAGATCAAACCCCCTCACCTCTTTTCATAAAGGATACCCTGAGTGGTATCTTTTTGTTTCTAAATTGATAGTTGCAGTTTTGCGGGTTTCAAAAGATGATTTTTATTCTTATGTATGTGTTACAAAAGTTTAATGGAGGTCCGAGTCTTGGTTTCTACTGAAGTTCTAAGCTTAACATATGTGAAAATGTTTAGCATCATCAGCATGCATACACAATAGAATATTTACGCTATTGATTAGAATTGTTCGTATATAGATATTAAAAAAAGGCCTACCAATAACAATATTAGATATAAAAAAATCATTGGAATTTGTCCATATAACTGCTAATTACACCACGAGTAAGCACCAACAAGGAGGAGAGGTTGCTACAGGTACATTACGGTGCTTATCACCATAGATCATAGCGCAACACCCACACCGCATCACCCTCCGTCCCTAGAAGAAGAACCGTGTCCTGTCCTACCCTCCCTCTTTTTACAGATTTTGTACTAATATATCTTCTTGCCTGTGGTTTGGCTGGTGGCATTATAAAGAGCACACACACGATCACACACACACACACACACACACACACACAACACCCCCACACACACAAGCACACACACACACACACAACACAACACACACACACACACACACACACACACACACACACACCACACACACACACACACACACACACAGCACTCACACGACACAACACACATGATACGTCATTCTAATTTTTGTTATTAGTTCCAAATTGTATGAATTGCTTTGGTCACAATGACCTAATGAGTGTTGTAAATCAGTACTTTTTGTTTCATAGATGAGTATATGGTTGTCTGTCCTTCCATTTAACAAAATCCTCTCCTTGGTTGAAATCAGAGCCTGTGGAATAATATTTTCGTGTCCTTCACCTTCTTCGCAGTATGTGTAATGGAATATATAAATGGCTGTGTTTCGTTTTGTTATCCTTTGGTTCTACTTTCACAAGATATTGATGGTACAGGGCCAAGCGGCTCTCCCCTAACAACATTAGGGCAAGGACTTGAAGTGAATTTGGGGGGGAGTGGGTCATTTAACAAGTGGCTGCCTCCAATCCGGTGGGCTAGTCGACCCTGATCGGGTACTAGCGATCTTGCCGGCCCGCACCCCAGCCACCAGCATCCCATGACGTTGCTGCAGCGATTCCCCGCGATCACCTGCGTGTATTCCCGTTCGTCGCCAGCCAATTCGACTGCTCCCACTATGCTGCTAGTCTAATGGTGGTATCATGGCATATGTGCATTGTGTTTATATGAAGTTTGTACCCAATTTGTGGAAAAACATAATAAAAAATGAAGTCTTGCCAATTAATTAGATGATGGTAATTGTTTTTTATTTGGGGGGTGACCGACACGATTAGTGATTAAGGCCGGTAGCTTTGTAACAGCTTAGCTACTACATAGTGGCATATAATTTTAGATTAAAGTAAAACTATAGAGATATGAATCAATTTGCTACCATGTCTAAAAGAAAAAAGTACCAGGAAACCAGTAAAAGTACTATATTATAAAAAAATCATGTGAATAGCAGTCAAAATCTCAACCAAAGAAATTTCCCTGCTGAAAATGTATTCAGCGTGTGCCGAGCAATGGTCCATCAGCCGGTGTGGAGGAATACAAGCCTCCGAGGACAGGCCATTAATCGCCGAGACAACCCTGTTTGCTAATTATTGCAAGCGAAAGAGGGTAAACCAGAGGAGTCCGAGCCATGCACTTCCACCAATGCATGACAGCTCTCTGGCTGGAAAATAACAGGTGGTTCCCACCAGGGCAGCCACACCTCCAAACAATGCCTGCGAAGACCCTAACTATCCTGACCCGGACTCAGTCCGTCGCTCCCCGTTCCTGCATGACAGTGGCGTGCTGCTGCCTAAGATCCGACAAAAAACATGAAAGATACTCGGTGAGTGCCAAAAGTAAGATGACCATGGATCTTTTACGATATGTTAGTTCAGCTGGGCCACAACATCGTATAAGGAGGAATTTTCCAATGATGAGGACAACAGAAAGTTGCCTTGGGTGGCCCGACTCACGAATGAGAGAGAGGACGGCAAAACAGAGGCAGAGTGGAGAGGACCCATGCTTTGTCGTATTCCCGAAGTCAGCAAACATGCAGCCAGGACTATGCAAACATTATCAAAAGAAACTGTTGCCTGCTGGAAGGCAGCCGGCCGATGCAGGGTTTAAAGTAAAATTCCCTTCTGCCTGCGGACTCTATAGTGCACGCGTGCACCCAACATTGTTATGGTCATAATCAAAATGACATATATACAGTAATGTGGTGCCTATTTCTTCCTATTCCCATAAATAAGTGGTTTGACCTGATTGGACAGACCCCAATTATTGCTATAGCATCCATAGAGTGTCGATTAGGAACCAAAATACTACAATTACTGTCACATGCACTAAAGATTCACACAAATCTTGTCTGGGAAGGGCTTGTTGTTTGTTCTGATAAATACCTTGTTGTCTGGAAGGCTTGGTGTGTTTGGTTCTGATTAAATACCTGTGTCTCGCGAATGGCTTGTTGTGTTTGGTCTGATAAATACCTCTGTGTCTGGGAAAGGCTTGATGTTTGGTTCTGATTAAATACATTCTGTGTCTGGAAGGCTTGTTTGTTTGTATCTGATTAAATACATCCGTGTCTGGGAACGGCTTGGCTGTGTTTGTTTACTGATTAATATACCTTTCGTGTCTGCGGAAGGCCTTCTGGTGTGTTTTTGTTTTCTGATTAAATACCTTCGTGTCTGGGAAGGGCGTGTGTGTTTGGTCGATTAAATACCACTGTGTCTTGGAAAACGCTTGTGTGTTTTTCTGATTAAATACCTTCTGTCTGGAAGGGCTTGGTGTGTTTGGTGCTGATTAAATACTCTTTCGGGAAGGCTTTGGGTTGTTCTGATTAAATACCTCCTTGTCTGGGAAGGCTTGGTGTTTGTTCTGATTAAATACCTTCGTTGTCTGGAAGAGCTGGTGTGTTTGTTTTCTGATAAATACTTCCCAATGCCGGAGAAGGGCTTTTAATGGTTTGTTCGATAAATAACTCCTTCCGTCTGGGAAGCCTTGGTGTGTTTGTTAAAAACCAGGATCGAATTGATGCCACGAGGAAAGGCACAAAGGATATCTGTTACTTGTTTTATATTTGAAATAAATACCATTAACCAATCACTAATTATATGACTCTCTTCGTTATAGACAATGACCAACTCTGTTGAATGAACCTTCTACTGTAGAAACAAGCTGCTACAATGCCCGCGAAAGACATCTTGAACTGAGCTGGAACCTATAATAATTCGAGGAGATAAAAAATTGACTTGGCTTTTCTGTCCCGTATTCAATGAGCTTTTTCTTTGAGTCGTCCCGAGAGAGAGGAAGATGGTATGGTTAAACCCAGCAGCTTTTGAAGCACTGTGTCGTTGGGTTATTACAACAGACGACTAGCCAGCAGTTGAAGCTTACATTTTCTGCGTCGGTTAGAGCCTTTGTCTGGGTGAAAGAAAGTAAACTCTTTGAAAAGTTGCCAGCTTAATTCATAAGGATTGTATAAGATGTAAGTGTATTCTGCAAAACAGCGTTGTAAACTAGAACAAATCTGATCTTGGTAAGAATGGTATAGAATGCCTATTCTCTGTCCATCTATTCCTAAAAAACTTTCTTATCTTTGTGTAGTCTGGGGGAGGGGCATGAGTTGTGTCGCGCCCAGGAGGGCAGAATGTCCAGACAAGGACCGGCCTGTATGTGCTACATTTTCATCAACGCGTAGAACAAAACTCCAAATTGATGGAGAACACTGACTGGTATTGGTGTAGAGTGGGAGAACTAGAGATGCCTGTTCACATCACTGTCAGTCAACAAACTGCAACACAGAGAACCCCTTTATCAGTAAGTTAAGTCTGGTTGGGTCCCGATAAACTATTTAAGATGCATAGTTACTTCACATCTAAATTCAGTAATTTTCTTACAATAGTATCAGCCTGATAATATGTATTTAGGGTATGCTTTAATTCCTTACGTAGATGCTAGTATGTGAAAAACATAATCTGATATTGTTTTCATAATAGCAACGAAGATACCAACCATCCAAGACAGCTCTGATGTTAGGACTGGAGATCCTGCTGTCTCCTCTTCCACCTCTCAGGCCCCAGTCAACAACACACCACAGAGCCCAGGGGTAAGTGTACACAATGATGATTAGCACTTAATAAGCAATGTAATTAATTTTGTATCTAAACMGATTAATTGTACTGTCCCACAATCACTTGCTCTTTCTGTATCACCCTTCATACATGTCTATCTGATTGCAGTTTGCGGAGTCTCAAAATGATTTTATTCTTATGTATTTTACAAAAGTTTAATCAGGAGGTCCCGAGTCTTGGTTTCTACTGAGCTACTAAGCTAACATATGGAAATGTTACATCATCATAGGATCATACCAAAGATAATTTAGCTATTTGATTTAGAATTGGTAAGTATAAAAAAAAGTTAAATACAATTATTTGATAAAACATTGAATTTGTCCWTACTGCTATTAGTAAGACCAACAAGGAGAGGATTTGTTACAGTAAATTAGATGACCAAATTGGAAACACATTGAATAACGATGTTTAGAAGTGTCTGTCCTATATCTTTTTTTACAGATTTGTAAATGTTTTCTGCTTTTGGGTGGATAAAACACACACACA
>NW_019944647.1:18240-30527 GCF_002910315.2 Salvelinus sp. IW2-2015
CACACACACACACACACGACACACACACACACAACACACACACACAACACACACACACACACACAACACCACAGCACACACACACACACACACACACACACACACACACACACACACACACACACCAGATACGTTTGGTCTTTTTTTGTTATTAGTTTAATTTATGTAGATGGTGGTGTCACAATGACCTAAGTGTTGTAAACAGTCTTTTTGTTTCATAGTTGTAATTGATCGTTCTGATTTACTTGTAACAAATCCTCTCCTTGTCGATCAGACCTTGGAAACTATCTGTCTTCACCTTCTCCAATTTAATGGAATATAAATACTATGTTCGTTTTTTTATCGCTTTGGTACTATTTTCACAAGTATGTGTTCAGGCGCCCTCCCATTATCAAGACTTGAATTGAATTTGGGGTGGCATTTATGACAATGTGGCCCCTCTCGTGCGCCTCTGACGGCTACTGCACTGCTGGCAGCACCCCAGCGCACCAGCTGCATGGCGTGCTGCAGTTCCCGCCCCACCTCCTTCCCGCGTCTCCCGAAATTCACTCCACTATCTTGCTAGCTATG
The DNA here is from genome assembly GCF_002910315.2 of Salvelinus sp. IW2-2015. Lineage (NCBI taxonomy): Eukaryota > Metazoa > Chordata > Actinopteri > Salmoniformes > Salmonidae > Salvelinus > Salvelinus sp. IW2-2015. The sequence goes on from NW_019944647.1 coordinate 18,811, forward strand.
GTGATGGTGTGTTTTATGTTTATATGTATATTTCCAATTGTGAAACAATAATAAAATGAATCTGCAATAATATGTGATTTGTATTGTTTTTTAATTTGTGTTGTGACGGAACACATTAGTGATTAAGCGTGTAACTACCTTGTTAACATTAGCTAGCTACTACTAGTGAATATAATTTTAGATTAAAGTAAACTATAAGATATGAATCAATTTTTACGATTTCTAAAAATACTTACAAATTATCAGGAAGCGAATATACTAACTGCTCAAAAAAAATAAGGCACTTAACCTCAAACAATGTAACTCCAGTCGCAAATCATCACTTGTGCCTGCTGGTAGGTCATTTTGCGGCTCTGGCACTCTCCTCCGCATCAACGGGGTTAGTCCTGCTACTGGTTGTTCCTCTCTACGGCCTCCTCCACCTCCTATGATTCTCCTGTCCGCTCTGGACCTCCATTGCTTTGACACTACGGCTGACAGACACAGACAACCTTCTTGCACAGCTCGCAATTGATGTGCATCCTGGACGATCTGCACTACCTAGCCACTTGTGTGGGTTGTAGACTCGTCTCATGCTACACTAGAGTGAAAGCACCGCCAGCATTCAAAGTGACATAAACTCACCAGGAAGCATAGGAACTGAGAAGTGTCTGGTGTTTGTCACGCCTTTCACTAGCAGTGCTCAATTGAACTCAACAGGCACTCTCTAAGACTACACTCGATGCACGTTTCGCGCGCTTTAGTAAGCGCAAAGAGTTGCAGAAGAGATGGGTTTTGAGCCCTGTTTCCCAGTCAGCCACGCGTCCAGAAGAAAATGTCTGTTTGGCTAATCAGGATACGATGAGCCTTTTGAACTGACCTCAGCAGAAATTCAAAGTACATTTCTTTAATCAGATTCTTGATTCTGCTATCCAGTCCGTCAACGAGCGCTTTACGCAGCTTGAAGAGCAACAGCAATGTTCAGCATCCTGCAACACCCCACCATCAAGACATGCACACTGCAGCACTTCTATACGTCGTGCAACACTAGGAGGCCCTTACAAACGGGGATTCACAGACATCGACGCAAAAATCTGTGTAATGACTCAAAGTCTTGAGCAGGAGACGGACAGTGAGGCAAACCACTCGACACACATTAATATCCAGACACCGATAATGGCTTCCTTGTATCTCAATCCTTTGTTGACCTGAAGAGTTCATCTCCATCACTGTCACCCTGACCATTAGAACTGTTTATTCTCTATGTTGGTTGGGCGTGATAGTGACTAGGGTGGGTCATTCTAGGGAATTGTATTTCTATGGTGGCCTGATAAGGTTCCATCAGATGCAGCTGTTTATCGTTGTCTCTGATTGGGATCATATTTAGGTAGCAACTTTTCATTGTGCTTTGTGGGTCTGTTACAGTTAGTTGACTGTGCAGCACCAGGTTAGCTTCACGTTTTCATTTGTGCTTTGTTGTTTTGTTCTGTGTTTCATTTATTACAGAAATGTACGCCTACCACGCTGCACCTTGGTCCATCTCTTACGACGAGCGTGACACACACTCCCCGTTGACATGCAAGTGGAAGAGCCACATTCTCCAAGCTCAAACTCATAAAACTACTGCACTCTACTATGAGTCAAGAAGACTCAATGGACTCGCCATACCTTTAACTGAGCACAAGTTGCTTTCTAAAATCAACCTCCAATGAAGCAGTGCATGCTTTTGCAAGGACCAGGCGATCAACTTGTCTGAATAAAGATAAGCGTTGATCATATACTCGCTTCAATTTGTAAGATTACTCAATATCTATCACTGTTAACTTTTATTTTTTTATATAAAATAGACTACACCTAATTTCTCGCTCTCTCACTCTCTTTTTTTCTTCTTGCCCTCCTCTAGCCTCTCTTCATCTCTCTTTCTCCTAGATGATTTGATGTCAGGACATGGACAGCTACGAGAGGAGAACATCACTGACGCATGCATGCACCACAAGAAGAGAAAGAGGCAACTTTAGGCGGAGACCAAAAAAATGGTGAAACTGATGTTGGTCAATCAATTTCAATATGTATAATAAAGAACATTTGTTGAGGCTGGGTATTGACATAAAGCTTTTTTACACTGCTCCAGCGAAACGAGGCCCTCATGCATTTAGGAAAGCACTTGTTTCTAAAGCTAAAATCATCTACTCTTTTTTACAGTCTACAGAATATTCAAATATTTGTTAAATATGTTATATTAAAGTGTTATTTTATTGTAACAGTTGTGGGGTCGTGCCATGTGTGTTAACATGTTCGATATATTAGTGGAACTCTTTTCCTCTATGCAGCTGCCGATGCAGGGGTTAAAGTAAAATCCCATGCTGCGGGACCTCCTATATGTGTGTCACGATCGTGTGTAGAGACGACCAAAAACGCAGCATGAGGAAAAATAATCCATTTCTTTTAATTAATGAACAGAAGATGAACATGAACGAAAACACTATACAACAAACAACAAGCAACAAATGATCGTGAAGCTAATAACGCAAGTGCACAACAAGCAACAATATAACAAGACAACTACCCACAAAAGCCTACTGCCTATGGCTACCTTAAATTGGCTCCAATCAGAGACAAATGAATACACTCTCTATTGAGACCAATCTAGGGCAGCCATACCATAACTAGAAAACGTAGAATCCGCTCTCTTCCTGCAGCGTCATGCGCAAAATGGACATAACTGCCTCTTCCAATCGTTTAAGGAGTGATATCTCCGTCATGTTTTAGTCATATTAATAGTTGTTAAAACATCGATAATGTAGTAATTTTGAACTGGGTTTAATAGCACATTTATATCCGCGTTTAGTGGCGATTTGATGAATTTCTTTGTCGTGCACTCTGAAACTTGGACACGTTTCGGGTCCCGTTTCGACGTGTAGTGATTTCAGAGACAGCGGATCTATCGACCAAACGAGATTCGACCAAAGAAAGATTCTTTGCCCAAATAATGAGGAGAACACTCACATGTAAGAACAATTTCATGAATGATTAGAATCGTGTTTTCTGTCGATAAGCATTTAAACGTTATGTCGCCATTCTTGTTTTCTATAGCTCGCTTTGCCAACCTGTATTGAAAAGTAAGGATATTAAAAAATGTAAATCAGGCGATTGCTATAAGACAATTTTTCTTTCGCTATTTCCTTCAACCCTGTATTTTTTAGTCAAGTACTCATGATTAGCTTTCAATTATAACTTCTAATCTACTCTGAGAGATACCGTCAGACATTTTGAGCCTTGATTTCCTAGTATTTTCCATGTGTAACACGGTTTTGTTGCGTAAATACACTATTTCAACAACTGATTGTATGTTGTTAAAATGATTTCACAGGAGTGTCAATCGGAAGAATTCTGAGAAGGTTTACAGTGAAAAAATTAACATCTTTTGGGTCGTGATTACTTAGTAGCGCTCTTTGGCTGGACGATGCGCTCTGTAACGTTTTCACACTGTGTATGCTAACTTATCATTTATTGTCTTCCCTGTAAACGTCTTAGAAATTCTGAAATATGTTCTGGAGTCACAAAATCTGGGTCCCATTTGCTATGCTGTCTATTCTTATGAAATGGTTATTAAAGATAAATTGGTATCACGTTGCTCTCTATATACTTCTAGTCGTCTTGTGATGGCCTCGGGCAATTGTAAACTTGATTTCTACCTGAATACTGCACTTTTTTCTAAACGAAACCTATGTAACCATAAAATATGTATCAGACTTCATCTTGAAGCAGGTTTTTTCTTGTGTTAGTGGCATCAATTATCTTTAGTTTAGCGATTTGGTGATAGCAACCTGAAACGTAGTAAAAACTATGGGTTAGAAAAAGTGGCGTGTATTTGCTAATGTGTTTAGTAATAGATTTACATATTTGTCTCCTCTGCTAAACATTTTTAAAAATCTGAAATTGTGGCTTTATTCACAAATCTGTATCTTTCATCTGGTGTCTTGGACTTGTATTAATGATATTTAGATGCAACGTAGTCTACTTGTGAAGCTATGCTTAGCTATGCTAATCAGTAGTGGGTGGGGGTGATTCCGACACGAGGGTCGAGGCTCGTTAGATGTTAATATGTTCTCAATCAAGGAATACGACACACACACACACACACACACACACACACACACACACACACACACACACAGATACGTTTGTATTTTTTGTTATTAGTTTAATTTATGAATGCTGGTGTCACAATGACCTAAGTGTTGTAAACAGTACTTTTTGTTTCATAGTTGATATTTGGTTGTCTGGTTTTCTTTAACAAATCCTCTCCTTGTTGAATCAGAGCCTTGGAATAATATTCTGTCTTCACCTTCTCCAGATTTAATGGAATATATAAATGCTGTGTTCGTTTTTTTATCGCTTTGGTTCTATTTTCACAAGTATGTGGTCAGGGCCGGCCCTCCCATTAGGCAAGACTTGAATTGAATTTGGGGTGGCATTATGACAATTGGCTGCCGCCATCCGTTGCCCCTGATCGGCTACTGCACTGCCGGCGGCACCCCAGCCACCAGCTCATGGCGTTGCTGCAGTTCCCGCCATCACCTCGTTCCCGCTTCTCCCGAAATTCACTGCCACTATGCTTGCTAGCTATGGTGATGTGTGTGTTTATATGGGATTGTCCAATTGTGAAACATTAATAAAAATGAATCTGCCAATTAAATGATTGTATTGTTTTTTATATTTGTGTGTGACGAACACGATTAGTGATTAAGGCGGTAGCTTGTTAACATTAGCTAGCTACTACTAGTGGATATAATTTTAGATTAAAGTAAACTATAGAGATATGAATCAATTTGCTACCATGTCTAAAAGACAAAAAGTACCAGGAAGTAAAAATATATATATAAAAAATCATGTGAATAGAGTCAAAATCTCTAAACCAAAGAAATTCCCTGCTGAAATGTATCAGCGTGCAGCAATGTCCATCAGCCGGTGTGGAGAATGACAAGCCTCCGAGGACAGGCCATTAATTCGCCGAGAACAACCCTGTTTGCTAATTATTGCAGCGAAGAGGGTAAACCAGAGGAGTCCGAGCCATGCACTTCCACCAATGATGACAGCTCTCTGGCTGGAAAAGAACAGGTGGTTGCACCAGGGCTAGCCACACCTCCAAACAATGCCGGCGAAGACCCTACTATCCTGGACCCGGACTCAGTCCGTCGCTCCCCGTCCTGATGACAGTGGCTGTGCTGCTGCTAAATCCGACTCCCAGACAAAAAACATGAAAGATCCCGGTGAGTGGCCAAAATAAATMAATGGATCTTTACGGGATATGTTAGTTCAGGCTGGGCCACAACAGTATAAGGAGGGGAATTTCCAAAGAGATGAGGGACAACAAAAGTTTTTGGTGGCCCACTACAATAGGAGGACGGCAAACAGGCAGAGTGGAGAGACCATGGCTTGTCTATTCCAATCACAACGATGCAGCCAGGGACTATCAACATTATCAAAAGAAACTCTGTTTCCTGCTGAAGGCAGCCGGCCGATGCAGGGGTTAAAGTAAAATTCCCTTCTGCCTGGGACCTCCTATATGTGCACGCGTGCACCAACATTTGTTATGGTCATAATCATATAATGATATATATACAGTAATTGGTGCCTATTTCTTCCTATTCCCATAAATAAGTGGTTTGACCTGTTAGACAGACACAATTATGCTATAGATCCATAGATGTCGGTATAGCCAAATACTACCATACTGTCACATGCACTGATTAAATACATCTGTGTCTGGGAAGGGCTTGGTGTGTTTGGTTCTGATTAAATACCTTTGTGTCTGGGAAGGGCTTGGTGTGTTTGGTTCTGATTAAATACCTTTGTGTCTGGGAATGGCTTGGTGTGTTTGGTTCTGATTAAATACCTCTGTGTCTGGGAAGGGCTTGGTGTGTTTGGTTCTGATTAAATACATCTGTGTCTGGGAAGGGCTTGGTGTGTTTGGTTCTGATTAAATACATCCGTGTCTGGGAACGGCTTGGTGTGTTTGGTTCTGATTAAATACCTCCGTGTCTGGGAAGGGCTTGGTGTGTTTGGTTCTGATTAAATACCTCTCCGTTTCTGGGGAAGTGGCATAATGGTGTTGTTTGTTCTGATTAATATACCTCCGTGTCTGGAAGGGCTGGTGTGTTTGGTTCTGATTAAATACCTCGTGTCTGGGAAGGGCTTGGTGTGTTTGTGTTCTGATTAAATACCTCCGTGTCTAAGGGCTTGGTGTTGTTTTGGTTCTGATTAAATACCTCGTGTCTGGGAAGGGCTTGGTGTGTTTGGTTCTGATTAAATACCTCCGTGTCTGGGAAGGCTTGTGGTGTTGGTTCTGATTAAATACCTCCGTGTCTGGAAGGGCTTGGTGTGTTTGGTTCTGATTAAATACCTCGTGTCTGGGAAGGCTTTGGTGTGTTGGGTTCTGATTAAATACCTCCGTGTCTGGAAGGGCTTGGTGTGTTTGGTTCTGATTAAATACCGTGTCCCGTGTTCTGGGAAGGCCTTGGTGTGTTTGTGGTTAAAACCAGTTTTGGACTCGAATTGATGAGGATCAACAACCTTTGAAAAGAAGTATATCATGTTATTGTTGTTTTATATTTGAAATAAATATACATAAAGATCATCCAGATGTATCAAGCGTTCATATCAATGCTAACTCTGGTGACTCTTGGTAGAAACAGCTCTGAAATGCCTGCCATGCAGGCGAAATTGATTCTCTCTATGAGCTGAGCTGGACCTATAAATTCGAGAGATACAAAAACTGACTCTTCTTTTCTGTCCCTATAATTGGAGTTTCTCTTTCTGAAAAGAGAAATTTTGGTTAAACCCAGGCAGCTTTTAGGGAAGCACTTGTGTGTTGGGTTTTACAAGGGACGAGGAAGCCAGCGTTGAAGCTTACATTTTTCTGCGTGGTGAAGTCTCTGTCTGGGTGGAAAGGTAACTTTTTGAAAGTGCCATGCTTAGATCATAAGGATTATAGAGGAAGATGATAATTATCACCTGCAAACGCAGCGTTGTAGAACGTTAGACACTGGTTTTGGGTAAGAATGGTAAGAATAGCCTATTTTTCTCTGTCCATATTTCCTAAAACTTTACTATTTTGTGGTGTCTGGGGGGGGGGGGGGGGGGGGGTGGTGTGGGGTGTGGGACACGCCTGCGCGGGGTTCTCCTGTTGCTGCTTGCGCACTCCCGTGAACTTATATCAGAATGTTTGAGTTGCACTCTGTAAGACTTGAATGGTGTTTTTGTGGTCTTGTGTGCAGTGGAGCTAGCGGTAGTTGGAGAAACTGGCATACAGATGGGCTAGTGGGGCGTTCTGCGTGGCGGCTGGTCGGTGAGGGGGTGTGGATGGCTTGTTCCTTCCTGCGCGGGTCTATGTGCGGGATGGTTCCGAGGTTGATGGATGGTGCCGGTGTCGTGGCATTGAACACTTGGGACCAGATTTTAGTGATTCGTCTGCATCCGCAGACCAGCCGGATCTAGTTTCTCCATTGCAAGGGCTTAAGGAGGGGGCTATGTCGGGGGGGCAGCGCTGTCACCTTGGAGTTTTGTTGATGGTTTTGACCCAGTAATGTACTTTGTGCCGAATATCTCATGCTGTCTGCGCCGATCTTCCTAGCCACTTTTCCCAGTAAACATATGGGCCAAGCCTCGTTATGTGGGTTGTTCCTCTCACTTCTAAAAACGTCGATTGTTGAACTCTCTTGTGTTAATGAGAAAAAACTATGACAGAGGTAGCTTGTTGTGTTCTCGGAGTCTCTTTTTTCGCTCTTCTTGTGTCCATAGTTGTGGGTGCATGGGTTTTTTGCACCTTCTTTGCTCGGGTCCGTGCAGGTCCCTGGGAGTTGTAGAGAGAGCTATTTGTTCCTTGTCAGGTTTCGTGGCACGTTGGTGAAGGCGGCTGTTCCGGCTTAGTTAGACGCCTTTGGTACGCCGGGTCTAAAATTCACATTAGGTTGAAACAAACTTGTGTGGGGCAAAAGACCGTAGTTGAAGTGCACTTGGATGCAGAAGGGAGTGGCGTGTGGGTCTTCTGGTTGTTCGTAAAAGCTGACTCCCGGTTCTCGTCATGTTGCCAGGCGGTGGCGCTCTGTCTCGGGAATCCGTCGTGTTTGTAACTTGAGGGTGGGGGGGGGTTGGGGGGGAGTGGGGGGGGTGTAAATCAGCTAATCAATTTATTCTACGTTTTTGTTGTTTTGTTGTGGGGGGAGTGCGGGATTGTTTGGTTTCTGGTTGGTGTTTCCTCTCGGCTTCTCTCCCTTCCGTTCCACTCCTTCCCATTCAAAAAAGTGTGCCTAATACGTAAGAGTAAGTAAAACTAGAAAAAAAAAAAAAGTTAAAAAAAACTTAGTTAACCCCATTAATCACCTCCAACCACCCTGAAAAATCATTAAAAATCCCTCCTCACCTCTCTTCTTTACTGTTTCTCCTTTCTCCTTTTTCCAAAAAAAACAAGCTCCAACAACCAAAAATCAAACCTGTGTACGTTTTGCAACCAAAATTCAACTTTAACAAGAGTGCAAAGTGCACTCAGAACATGAATTTAGAGCTTGTTTTATTGGCAAAAGTGATTTATTTCTTCTCTGGTATTTTTCAACATGATTTGGAGCCTTGTTTTTTGGAAAGGACGTGTTTTATTTTTTTTGAAAATTTTCCTTTCTGATTGTTTTTTTTTTTTACTTTCTTCCATTCGTTTAAATCTCTCACATCACCATCGCAGATACTAAGAGGCGCTCTTGTTTTTTTATCTTGGGCGTTTAATTTTTATATTGGGAGTCGAAGCTGGTCCTGTTCTACAACTGTCCTGTTTATTTTCTATTCCCACACACAAGTTTTTAATAATTATCACCATTTTTTTATTTTCAACTTGTTTATGACAGAAGAAAACCGGCGGGGAGGGATGGGGCATAGCATTTGTGGGAGAGTCTTGTTTAGCGCCCTCGGCGGAAGCAGAAGTAGGTGATGTTTTCCCTCATATGCCACTTTCTTTCTGGTGCCTTTATTTCCAAAACCCAGGTTGGCGCCAGACCACGAGGCGGTACGCTTTGCTTGAATACGACATTTTTTTCTCTCCTATTTATTTTTTTCACTTTTATCCTCTTTTTTTTTGTTTTTTTTCTCATTTCCATTTACTTTTTACTTTTTTTTTTTTTTTTGCAAGTACTCCGCCGGCATGTTGTTCAAGTAATCCTATCCCACAGTACTCGATGATTTCAGTCGGACCATCGAGGGCGCGTAGGATATTATGGAATCAGGCAAAGCCAAGCGATCCGAAAAATAACCCATAAACAAAAACTACACCATATCATCAGCTCAGCCTAGTGGCCGGAAAGACCCGGCGGGTGGATCGCAGACTGCAATTTGAAAGTTTGCATTTTCTTTTGGGTTTTCCTATTTCATCCTTTTATTAGTGGCATTCCAAGCAACTAAGGCATCTGCAAGCACAAGTACCTTTGAATTTTAAATAAGACAACTTAACAAGAAAAATATTCACATTAACACTTCGTATCACAAGACAGAGTAGTTGCATCTAAAAAAACACTAAAAACGTGAGATTTAAGCAGTGATTCCCGCTCTTGTTTTTTTTTTCCTCCCTTTTTTTCCCCGCCCCAGCAAAGTGGACTTCTTGTCTGTTTAAAATGAGCATAGTGAAGTTTTTCTATTTCATTTTTTTTATTTTCTGCTGTATTACTCTAATCGATGATGGGGAATTTGGAGTCGGCTTGTTTTTTTTTTTTTTGGATAAACAGTACTGTATTTTTTTTATCATTTCTCCCCTCCCATATATTCAATTGATTCTTTGTTTTTATAATTTTTTTTTTTTTTTTCTAACTACATTTTTTTTTTTTTTGTTCAAAACGAAAATGAAATATAAGATAGGAAGCTGAGTGAGGTCGCCTGTACTTAATCTAAAAAAATAAAGAGCCTGCTCTTTTGTGTTCTATAATTGGAAAATTATCGATGAGTGTGAGACTCATAGGAGTTTGAAAGAATTATAAAATAAAAAAAAGGAAAAAAGTTTGTTTTTTAAATTATATTATTTAATATATAGATATCCAGGGTTTTTTTTTTGTTTTGCCCTGTGTTTTTATTAATGAAGGCATTCGTACTTTGATTATAAGTTTTTTGTTTATTTCTAAATTTTTCTACATATTAATAATTCAAAAGAAACCCAAGACTGGGCGCCCATTGTTGTGAGTGTAGTGCGGTTGTGGCGTCATAACTATTAAACTTAAAGAATACTTTCTCACTTTTGTCTTTTTGTTTTTTCCTCGCTTTTTTTCTTGCGCAACCATCGCACTTCAGCTTTCTTGTGCTTGTTTCACAAGTTCCACCTTTGTTGGCTCTCTGATTCTTGGTCGAAGCTACAATTGGTACGTGGAATGATATAATCCACAAAACTCAAAACCGGCATATTTTGAGGCGCGCGCTCCGCAGGAACAGAGAAGCCGTTGAAGGTTGGATTATCAAACTAGTTTTGTCTGTGTTTTTCTGGGGGGGCGGGGGGGGGGGGTGTGTACTTCCTGAGGGGGCGCCTTTGGCGCAGGCGCTCTGCGGGCCCCGATCCCCGTTCTCTTTCGTTAGTTCAATTGGGGCCGGTTCCTGTCCGTTGTCCGGTTTCGCTTTCTTGTGTTGTCCCTTGTTTGTTTGTCGGTCGTATTCCTCCCTTTCGGTCTCACGTGTGGTCACAAGCTGTTTGGGAATTTCGCCTTGTCCCTCACCTCCATTACTTTTGGGGGGGTTCGTTATGTTGGCTTGTGTTGCTATAAAGAATATTTTCGTTGTTTTGTGTGTTCTTTAGTTCGATTGGTTGGTTTTTTTTTTTCTCCCGGGTTTCGAGTGATTGTGCGTTACGTTCCTACGAATAAATCTGATTCGAGAGCTCCCTAGGTCTCTAAGGTCGCACCTGGTCAACATACAATCCACTTTCCGCTCTCTTTAACCCTTACAAAGTTGAGTAATAAATATCAAGCGTCCTTAGGTGGGCTGTATGATCTCTTCGTCCGGGCGTCGATCATTTTTTTTTATATATTGGCCGGCTTAATTTATATAAACTGGTTTTTTCTGGTTTCTGCCTTTTATTTCGTCTCTGGTATTTCAACGGTTGCCAGCATAGACCCGCCCGTTCAGCTTGTGGTTGGCTGAAAAAACTGTCCACTATGAGTGTTTCCCTAGCATCATTCGAGTTTTGAACAGTACTGCAAAATTCACTTACCATGCGTGCATCAACATGATTTAGAGCTTGTTTAATGGCAAGTGAATTATTTCTGTATTTCAACATGATTTGGAGCTTGTTTTTGGAAACGTGTTTATTTCTGTTGGGTTTTTCGAACATGAAATGAGGCTTGTTTTTTGATCTGAAAAAGTGTTTTTTTCAGTTTTTCAACATGATTTAGAGCTTGTTTTTGGAAAATGTTTTTATTTTTATGTTTTCTGTAATTTTCCGGGATCACGGTTGCAGCTTATGCCCTGAAAACTGTCCACGCGCCCGGTTGATCTCCTTCCGGTGTGCCTTCGCGCCGGTGCCGTGGTATCTTTCCAAGTGTTCCTATCACTCTATCTCGAGTTTCTGTTACACAGTAACTGTGCACTTTTGGTCGGTGCTCGGCCCTTGGGCCTGTTTTGTGGCGTGTTAACTCACACTTCCCGGTGTCCCCTCCATCTATGTCGACCGGCTCCCGCGTTCTGGGTCTTCTTTTCAGCTTGCGTATCTCTCCTTC
>NW_019944647.1:30552-41974 GCF_002910315.2 Salvelinus sp. IW2-2015
GGGGGTAGCGGTCCTGCTACTGGTTGTTGCCCTCCTACGGCCTCCTCCACGTCTGTCCTGATGTACTGGGCCTGGTCTTCCTGGTAGCGCCTCCATGCTCTGGACACTACGCTGACAGACACAGCCAACCTTCTTGCCACAGCTCGCATTGATGTGCCATCCTGGATGATCTGCACTACCTGAGCCACTTGTGTGGTTGTAGACTCCGTCTCATGCTACCACTAGAGTGAAAGCACCGCCAGCATTCAAAAGTGACCAAAACATCAGCCAGGAAGCATAGGAACTGAGAAGTGGTCTGTGTCACGCCTTTCACTAGCAGTGGCTCAATTGAACTCAACCAGGCCACTCCTCTAAGACTACCACTCCGATGCACTTCGCGGCGCTTTAGTAAGCGCAAAAGAGTTGGCAGAAGAGATGGGTTTTGAGCCCTGTTTCCCAGTGCAGCCACGGTCCGTCCAGGAAGAAAATTAGTCTGTTTGGCTATCAGGATACGAGAGCCTGTGACACCTCAGCAGAAATTCAAAGTACATTCTTTAATCAGATTCTGATTCTGCTCCAGTCCGTCAACGAGCGCTTACGCAGCTTGAAGAGCACAGCAATGTTTTCAGCATCCTGACAACATCCCCACCATCAAGGACATGGACACTGCAGCACTTCCTAGGTACTGTGCAACACTGAGAGCGCGCCCGTACAAACGGGGATTCCAGAGACATCGACGCAAAAGATCTGTGTAATGAGCTCAAAGTCTTGAGCAGGAGACTGGACAGTGAGGCAAAACCACTCGACACACTGGGGTACATATCCAGACACCAAATGGCTTCCTTGTATCTCAATCCCTTTGTTGACCTGAGAGTTCATCTCACACTGTCACGCCCTGACCATAGAAAGCTGTTTATTCTCTATGTTGGTTGGGGCGTGATAGTGACTAGGGTGGGTCATCTAGGGGAATTGTATTTCTATGGTGGCCTGATAAGGTTCCCAATCAGAGGCAGCTGTTTATCGTTGTCTCTGATTGGGGATCATATTTAGGTAGCCATTTTCCCATTGTGCTTTGTGGGATCTTGTCTACAGTTAGTTGACTGTGTGCACACCAGTAGCTTCACGTTTTCATTTGTGCTTTGTTGTTTTTGTTCTGTGTTTCATTTATTACAGAAAATGTACGCCTACCACGCTGCACCTTGGTCCATTCCTTACGACGAGCGTGACACACACTCCCGTTGACAGTGGCAAGTGGAGAGCGCACATTCTCCAAGCTCAAACTCATCAAAAACTACCTGCACTCTACTATGAGTCAAGAGAGACTCAATGGACTCGCCACCATTTCAACTGAGCACAAGTTGGCTTTCAAAATCAACCTCCAAGAAGCAGTGCATGCTTTTGCTGTCAGGAAGGCCAGGCGAGTCAACTTGTCTGAATAAAAGATAAGCGTTGATCATATACTCGCATCAATTTGTAAGATTACTCAATTATCTATCACTTGTTAACTTTGTATTTTTTTATATTAAAATAGACTACATCCTAATCTCGCTCTCTCACTCTCTTTGTCTTTCTCTGCCCTCTCTCTAGCTCTCTCTATCTCTCTGTCTCGCTCAGATGATTTGATGTCAGGACCATGGACAGCTACCGAGAGAGAACATCACTGACTGCAATGCACCACCAAGAAGAGGAAAGAGGCAACTTTAGGCGGAGACCAAAAAAATGGTGAAACTGATGTTGGTCAATCAAATTCAATATGTAAATAAAGAACATTTGTTGAGGCTGGGTCATTGACATAAAGCTTATTTTACACTGCTCCAGCGAAACGAGGCCCGCCATGCATTTAGGAAAGCACTTGTTTCTAAAGCTAAAATGATCTCACTCTTTTTTACAGTTCTACAGGAATATTCAAATATTTGTTAAATATGTTATATAAAAGTGTTATTTTATTGTAACAGTTGTGGGGTCGTGCCATGTGTGTTAACATGTGTCATATTATTAGTGGGAAACTCTGTTTCCTGCTATAGGCAGCTGGCCGATGCAGGGGTTAAAGTAAAATTCCCATCTGCCTGGGACCTCCTATATGTGTGTCACGATCGTGTGTAGGAGAGACGGACCAAAACGCAGCATGAGGAAAATAAGCCATCTTCTTTTAATTAAATGAACGAAGATGAACATGAAACGAAAACACTATACAAACAAACAAAACAACAAATGATCGTGAAGCTAAATAACGCAAGTGCACAGACAAGCAACAAACGTTAAACAAGACAACTACCCACAAAAGCCTACTGCCTATGGCTACCTTAAATATGGCTCCCAATCAGAGACAAATGAATGACAGCTGTCTCTGATTGAGACCCAATCTAGGCAGCCATAGANCGTGTCTGGGAAGGGCTTGGTGTGTTTGGTTCTGATTAAATACTTCCTTGTCTGGGAAGGGCTTGGTGTGTTTGGTTCTGATTAAATACCTCCTTGTCTGGGAAGGCCTTGGTGTGTTTGGTTAAAACCAGGGATCGAATTGAGTGAGGAAAGGGCACAAAGGATATCTGTTACTTGTTTTATATTTTGAAATAAATACATTAAACATATCCAAATTGTATCAAGCGTTCTATAACAATGCCTAACTCTGTGATGACTTATGGTAGAAACAAGCTCTACAATGCCCGCGAAAGACATCTTGAAGCTGAGCTGGAACCTATAATATTCGAGGAGATAAAAAATTGACTTMGCTTTTCTGTCCCTATCAATTGAGKTTTTCTTTTACTGAAAAGAGAAGATGTWTGGTTAAACCCAGGCAGCTTTTAGGGAAGCACTTGTGTCGTTGGGTTATACAACAGACGACTAGCCAGCAGTTGAAGCTTACATTTTTCTGCGTCGGTAGAGCCTTTGTCTGGGTGGAAAGGTAACTTTTGAAAGTGCCATGCTTAGATTCATAAGGATGTATAAGATGTAATTATCTGCAAACAGCGTTGTAAACTAGACACTGGTTTGGTAAGAATGGTAAGAATGCCTATTTCTCTGTCCATATTTCCTAAAACTTCTATTTTGTGTGTCTGGGGGGAGGGGGGGCATATTTGTGTCTCGCCCAGGGAGGCAGAATGTCCAGGACCGGCCCTGTATGTGGTACATTTTCACAACTCTTAGAACAAAACTCCAAACTGGTCACACAGTCTTTCATTCAAAACCTGTCATTGTGCATTCATTTGGATTGTAAACATCTCTCGCCACACAAACATTGATTATCAGGACTCAGGATAAGACCCAGATGTAGACAGTTCGAATCACAGGTGTTGATTTATAAAACAGGGGGCAGGCAAACGACAGGTCAAGGGCAGGCYGAGGTCAGTAATCCAGGGCATTTTCAGTAAGGTACAGAAGGACAGGCGAGCTCAGGGACAGGACAGGCAGAGGTCAGTAATCCAGGGCAGGTAGAAAGGTACAGATCGGCAGGCAGGATCAGGGTCAGGGCAGGCAGAATTGTCAAAACCGGGAGAACTAGAAAACAGCAACTATAGAAACTCAAAAACAGGATAACACGCTGGTAGGACTTGACGGGAACAAGACAACTGCATCAGACAAAAAGAAACACAGATATAAATACACAGGAGACACCTGGTGGGGGGTGAAGACAAGCACAAGACAGGTGAAACAGATCAGGGTGTGACATGACTCAACATCTGAGTTTATTGTGAAATGTAATGAGAAACATTGTTTTAAATACCACAAAACTAGACATAATAAATGTAGTCGTTTTAACTACCAGTTAATCCAATAGCAAACAATGCAAGATCCGCATTTCAAATTAGAAGTGCTGAAAGTAATATGTTACAATACTGTAAATTACAGTAGATTACAGTGTTTTCACATTAGGCAATACACTCACAATACCCAACAAAATGTACATAAAATCTGGAATTTCCATAATATCTATCCAACGTGTAATTAAAGGTGTGATCAATGAAGACATTGTTCTGAATAGATGTAGTAGCCTGCTTCATCCACGGCCAGAAGGAGGGTGGCACTCTCATGGGGATGGCGATCGTACAACTTCCACAAATAAAATTCTCAAAAGGGCTGAAGAAAGGAGAGTATGGGGGCAGGTATAGGGTCACAAATCAGGGATGGACCCAAAGCCATGCCTGAACAGCATGGTGTGACCTCACATTTTCCCACACAATGACATAGGTGACCCCTTCACCTTGACAGGCCTGCTCAATTTCATTAAGAAACACAATGAGGTGTGCAGTGTTGTAAGATCCAAGTAATGGCCTACGTCCTCCACACCCTCTTCAGAGGTAGCTGCACACATGGAGATGTTTCACCACGTTGTCCAGGCACATGGACGGTCGCCCCGTTGGCCGATGAGAGTCCGCCCACGGCHCCGAGTTTTGGCCAGGTTGAAGCCCGCTTCATCAACAAAGATATTCTTGTGATGGTTAACAGCAGCATCAAGAACATTCATGTTCTAAAAATATTTTGGTTAGATATTTTTACAGTATAGTTCCTTCATGATATTGTGAAGTTGCATGGGCATCAAATAGTAACAGTAATACAGTATATAGTGCTGTACCTGAACACACTCGGCCCGCAGTTGTTACACACAGTCGTTGTTTCTCTCCAGGTAAATGTGTTTCKTAGATACCTGGTGCCTCTTCAAAAGGTGGCCGATTGTTGGTAGGCTGATGGATGCCACATTGACAAAGGCGTCATCGTTCTCCTCAAAGTGCTGCTTTATTTCGTACAGCCATATGTCATTCCTGACCCTCAACATTTCCACCGCTGCCCACTACTGCTGGTCGGTCAGCACACAGCCACTGCCACCACCATTTGGTGTTCTGTCAATTCTGAGGGTAGAARAGAGTATACTGTCAATAGATCATTCTGTAAGAATACTGTAAAACAAATGTGAATTTACATGCATTATAATATGTCATTACTGTCAATGTAATGGTAAAGCGTAGGGTATATCCTGCAGACTTACTGGTTTTCTTGGCTAAATGATCTCAGGATCTAACAAACAGTTGATCCTTTTAGATTGGATTGACAGCCTCTGACATGGTAAGACCTCTGTTTACCACATGGTCAACAACAACGGCCTGGACTTCATTAGACACAACAGTTCCCTGCCGTCTGCCTCCCTCTCTCTGATGTCCACATCTTTGACAGGGCTCATGCCCACCTCTTTGACCTCTTTGACGGGGCCCATGCCCACCTCTTTGACCGTGCCCATGTCCCTGTCTCTTATACACATCTAGATGTGTATAAGAGACAGTCTTTGCCCTCTTTGACGGGGTCCATGCCCACCTCTTTGACCTCTTTGATGGGGTCCATGCCCACCCTGTCTCTTATACACATCTAGATGTGTATAAGAGACAGGTTTACCACATGGTCAACAACAACGGCCCGGACTTCATTAGACACAACAGTTCCCTGCCGTCTGCCTCCCTCTCTCTGATGTCCACATCTTTGACAGGGCCCATACCCATCTCTTTGACCTCTTTGATGGGTCCCATGCCCACCTCTTTGACCTCTTTGACGGGGTCCATGCCCAACTCTTTGACCTCTTTGATGGGGTCCATGCCCACCTCTTTGATCTCTTTGATGGGGTTCATGCCCAGCTCTTTGACCTCTTTGATGGGGTCCATGCCCACCTCTTTGACCTCTTTGATGGGGTCCATGCCCACCTCTTTGACCTCTTTGACGGGGTCCATGCCCACTTCTCTGACAGGCCCCTTGTTCACGAGCTATTTGATGTCTTACTCTCCCTTCCTGTCTATCTGCTCCATGTTCAAAGAAAGTGTTCACACACACCCTTTTATATGTTGACCAACTGTGGTTACCACTATGTGAAATCAATTAACAATAATGAATAGTCATTATGTATGGTTATCATGTATTATACKTGTCATTTAGATGTTTATACTGTACAAACACACATTTTATTTATGAAGTTCTCAATATCCATATATAGCAGACAAACTAGTTAAAAATCTATAGGTTTACCAAACGGTTAAGTGTTTTAAACATTAAACGTAGTTGGATTAAGTGATGATCAAATGTATTTAAACAATTAGAGATAATAATATGAAAAGTATTGTGAGCATTGCATTGTGAAGGGAATTACTATATATGAAAGAGTTACTGTGTGATTTTGTGTGTTGTAGTTAGTCAATTGAAAATGTGCTTCAAGTTTTGTTAAAACAGCATTTTTGATGATCTGTTTCAAGTTTTTTGCTAAAAGTTGTGAAATGTTGCCACAGATGTGTGGAAATAGCACAAAAGCAATAAAAAAATATTTTTAAAGACATTTTATTGTCACAACATGATGTGAGCTCTGTACTCTGTGAGTTTGAGAGGTAATGCAGCTTCTTGAGCTAACTATAACACCTTCACTTGGAGGACATCTGTGGTTATGAGCTGTACATGACCAGGGTTCATTTCCTCTATAGAAGGGAGAGAGAGACAGAGAGAGTTCTTGTTGAACGTAAAACCACATCAGACTGGGTTGTGGTCCGGAGGACCCTGAACCATGAACCTGGTTTAAAGTAAACCTGGCTTAAAGTGAGAGTCTGTGGAGGTCTTGATCTAGTTCCCATCACTACATCTCTGTAGTACGCAACTCCTCAAATCTATCAACTTCTAGCATGTACATGTCTGATATATAGTACCTTTGGAAAGTATTCAGACCCCTTGACTTGTTCCACATTTTGTTATGTTACAGCCTGATTCTAAAATAGATTAAATAAAAAAACTATTCTCAGCAATCTACACACAATACCCCATAATGACGAAGTGAAAACATTTTTATTTTTTTATTTTAGTAAATATATATAAAAAAAATAATTATAATACCTTAATTACATAAGTTTTCAGACCCTTTGTTATGAGACTCAAAATCTAACTCAGGTGCATCCTGTTTCCATTGATCATCAGTGAGATGTTTCTACAACTGGTTTAGAGTCCACCTGTGGTCAATTCAATTGATTGGACATGATTTGGAAAGGCTCACACCTGTCTATATTAGGTCCCACAGTTGACAGTGCATGTCAGAGCCAAGCCATGAGGTCGAAGGAATTATCCGTAGAGCAACGAGACAGGATTGTGTCGAGGCACAGATCTGGGGAAGGGTACCAAAAAATGTCTGCAGCATTGAAGGTCCCCAAGAACAGAGTGGCCTCCATCATTCTTAAATGGAAGAAGTTTAGAACCACCAAGGCTCTTCCTATAGCTGGCCGCCTGGCCAAACTCAGCAATAGGGGGACGTCTGGAGGAAACATGTCACCATCCCTACGGTGAAGCATGGTGGTGGCAGCATCATGCTAATGATGGACCTCAGACTAGGGCGAAGGTTCACCTTCCAACAGGACAATGAATCTAAGCACACAGGCAAGACAAAGCAGGAGTGGCTTAAAGACAAGTCTCTGAATGTCCTTGAGTGGCCCATCCAGAGCCCGGACTTGAACCCGATCGAACATCTCTGGAGAGACCTGAAAATAGCTGTGCAGCAACGCTCCCCATCCAACATGACAGAGTTTGACAGGATCTGCAGAGAAGAATGGGAGAAAATACCCAAATATAGGTGTGCCAAGCTTGTAGCGTCATACCCAAGAAGACTCGATGCTGTAATCGCTGCCAAAGGTGCTTCAACAAAGTACTGATGAAAGGGTCTGAATACTTACATAAATGTGATATTTCCGTTTTTATTTGTAATACATTTGCAAACATTTCTAAAAACCTATTTTATGGGGTATTGTGTGTAGATTGCTGATGATAGTTTGTTTATAATACATTTTTTAATAAGGCTGTAACATAACAAAAGATGGAAAATGTCAACGGGTCTGAATAATTTCTGAAGGCACTGTTTGTTATATACTGAAATATAGATTTTTATCCAATGGGAATGTGGTTCATTTTGACCAATTATCTAATCTTGTAATCATTAGTGGCCTATGTTCCAGTAGAGAGTAAAAGGATAGTAGTGACTCTTGGTCCCAAGGAGCCCTCAGACAAAGCTGAAAGCTGAAATACATTGTAGTGACTATGATTTTGGGGTTAAAGTAGTCTATATACTGCAATGGTTCCTATCTGCCACTGAGGGGAGCATGTACACACAAACAGAAGCAGGAAGAGAGTTAAAGTGAGGTCTGTGAACATTTGGAAGTAGTAATTATCGCTGGTGCCTTGGTCCTTGACACACATTTGTGCTCAGGTACCATTTAACATAACAGGCAGACTCTAACTCTCACATGGCTCTTCATCTCTCCCTCCTCATCCTCATCCTCATCCTCAACAGACTCTCAGCAGGTAAGGGTAACATTTTTATGAATTAAGTTACCTGGGTCAATTCACTTTAAACACTGTATAATCAATCTCAATCATGAACTAACTGTTTAAAGTGTTGGATTAATTTGATTTTTAAATGTTTCCTCTGTAAAGATTATATTACATTTTAACTCTAATTGAAATGTGTTTTGTGTTGATGTGTCCACAGTGGGGCATGTGTCTGTGCAGACAGGAAGCTCCATCACCTTCCCATGTCACTATGATCTGAGTCATATCAACCATGTGAAATACTGGTGTAAAGGATTAGGTTGGGATGTATGTTCGTATGTAGTACGCACTGACCATCCTAAGAGCAGTGGTAAGACCTCAATCTCTGATGACATCAACAAGAGAATCTTCACTGTGACCATGACTGATCTGGAGCCAGAGGATTCTGAGAATTACAGGTGTGTTGTGGAGATCAATGAAGGAACAGATATCAGGATACAATGGATCTACCTATCTGTCACTCCAGGTAAGATCCCTTCACTGCTTGTATCTAGTCATAGCAATGTCCTATGGAGTGGCCTGTAAACCTGCAATGTCAAATACTAAATAATGACCCAATTATAAATAGCCTATTACAACAAATGAAATGAGAACTGTGTAACCACTCTGAAATTCATAGACAGTTCTATACTGTACATCTATGTGCAATGAACTGACCATGTTTTGAAGCTGTACATTGTTTGTTTACAATTAGATTGCTTACAAACAGCTGAGTAAAACAAGTTTCTATTTTGGGTAATGATGGAGTAACAGAACTAAGCTTGTGAGAAAAGTTACATTCTTCAAGAATCAATGGCAATATATAATTATTATGAATTTAAAAGACCAAAAATAGATGTTCCAATCACAGAATGCAGCTTTAAGGAACTTGGAAGGAGCATGTTGTAAAAGCACTTTCTTCTTCTCTGAATTCTTGTTTCTTACCTCTGTGTTCAGGTACTTCAGAACTCTATGTGGAACAACAGGAAGTGACTGGAGTAGAAGGAGGGAGTGTCACTGTCCATTGTTACTATAGTAACTCTGGAGATATGAAGTGGTGCAGGATGGGTGGTGATTGTGTGAMMMGGTATTCTMGGACTTTAAATGGAACATCAGTGACATTAAAGRGGACTAGTGAAGRCAACAACAGAAKAGTCTTAACAGTGACTATGAGTGGACTGAAGATGGAGAACACTGACTGGTATTGGTGTAGAGTGGGAGAACTAGAGATGCCTGTTCACATCACTGTCAGTCAACAAACTGCAACACAGAGAACCTCTAAGATGTTCCTCAAGTTAGTGATCAATCACATACTTTATGATCAATATGATTCACTTTGTTTTATTCACTGGCATCATCTGGAACTGATTGTAATATTAACTATGAATGTGGATGTTGCTATACAACCTGACTATCTGGTTTACCATTAACTTCATTGATGATATTGTTGTTTAACCTCACAGCCACCACAGATCCAACCACTAACACCCCTCTGCCTCTCCAACTGCTGAGTCTGTTCAGACTGACAACACAAGTCAAGGAGCTGAGGGGAACATGGAGGAAGTTCACCAGAGGTTATTATCACTCCTTCAGCTGTATTATCCCACATATTGTTAGATAATATGAACACAGAGAAACATTACAATTCCATCATACACTACAACAGTTAATGATAACCAAACACCCTCCCTAAATGCATATAGAGACTGTTATCACTTCCTCTTGGGTACAACATCTCTGTGGTTGCCTTGTGAAAAGTAGCAGCAATGTTGGTGTTATTCTCACTCATGTGCAAGAACAAGTTGCACACTTAAAAAATAGTCATAATATCAATAATAATCATATCTCTTAATTTGCATGGTCAAACTGTCACGGCTGTTGAAAGGAGAGGACCAAGGTGCAGGGTGGTGAGCGTACATGTTCTTTATTTAGACAAGACGCCGAACAAAACAATAAACACTACAAAACAAACCGTGAAGCTAAAGGCTATGTGCCCTAAACAAAGTCAACTTCCCACAAAGACAGGTGGAAAAAGGGCTACCTAAGTATGGTTCTCAATCAGAGACAACGATAGACAGCTGCCTCTGATTGAGAACCACACCCGGCCAAACACAAAGAAATAGAAAACATAGAAATAAAGAAACTAGAATGCCCACCCTAGTCATACCCTGGCCTAACCAAAATAGAGAATAAAAGTCTCTCTATGGCCAGGGCGTGACACAAACTCCACACATGTGAATAGATAAATAATTGTTCCATGTATCACAACAAGTGCATACAACAAATGATCAATTTATAATGATCTATTTTACTTGTATTTTTAATTCAAGTTCGTGTTTGTAATCTATCAGGTCCATAGATGTGAAAGTCCTACTCATCTCTCTGGGCATGTTGGTGGTGCTGACAGCTGGTATCCTAGTAACATGGAAGATGTGGAGAAAACATAGTAAGTAGTCATTTTATGTGAATATAAAAAAGGAGAATAGTTTAGAAAATACTACATTTATTGATATTGTGACCAACAGTATATTTCTTGCCTGTGATTTATCTTGAATGACAGAAAGTATTTGGAGGAATTGTCTTTAAGAAATCCCTTCAGAGGTATTATTGTACTTTAACAAACTCAGAAGTAGTTGATATCTCCCTCTTTATTCCAGAGGACAATAAGGCCAAGGACCAGACAACTAACAACTCAGTGGTAGGATACACTTATTTTATTATATTATTTTCAACCATCTGCAAATCTGCCATTTGACTCTAGTGTTACCTCTTCAGTTGATTATCAATGAGTTGACATAAAAGGTCCCATATTCTAATGGAACACATTAATGGAACCCAAAATATGGTGAAAAATGCTATTAAAAGACAATTAACAGGAAATTGTCAGTTCACTACACATACATCTGAAACAAACTGTGGTTTAGGTGGTAAATAGACATGTCCTGTTTCTCTTTGCTATTTATTTCTTTGCAGTTTGCTTACTCTGAGCAGGACATTACATACAGCACAGTGACCCACACCAGAGAAACAGCACAGCAGGTACAAACTGAATAAACTGGTCTTGGTCTGTGGAGATCTTGGACTAGAACCAATCACTCCATCTCTGCAGTGAGCCGGGGTTCTCTCTCTCTCT
>NW_019944647.1:42589-47111 GCF_002910315.2 Salvelinus sp. IW2-2015
CTCTCTCTCTCTCTCTCGCTCTCTCTCTCTCTCTCTCTCTCTCTCTCTCTCTCTCTCTCTCTCTCTCCTCTCTCTCTCTCTCTCTCTCTCTCTCTCTCTCTTTGATTTCTGCAGTGTGAGCTGGTGTTCTCTATCTCCCTCTCCTAACTAAATTAAATGAAATTTAAAAAAATTGGCATTGGAAACATATGTTTTACATTGCCAAAGCAAGTGAAATAGATAATAAACAAAGTGAAATAACAATACAACATTTACAGTAAACATCACAATCACAAAAGTTCCAAAATACATTTCCAATGTCATATTATATCTATATATAGTGTTGCAATGATGTGCAAAGAGTTAATGAGGGGACTCTTCTCGAAGATAATTTATCTGTAGGTGATGGCTTTGTTTAGGAAGGTTTGGGAATCGCTTCCTTTTGTGTGGTTGTAGAATGAACGTCTCTTTTCTTTATTTTGATCATTAGCGGGTATCGGCCTAATTCTGCTCTGCATGCATTATTTGGTGTTTTACATTGTACACTGAGGATATTTTTGCAGAATTCTGCATGCAGAGTCTCAATTTGGTGTTGTCCCATTTTGTGAATTCTTGTTGGTGAGGTGACCCCAGACCTCACAACCATAAAGTGCAATGGGTTCTATAACTGTTTCAAGTATTTTTAGCTAGCTCCAAATTTGTATGTAAAATGTGATGTTCCTTTTGATGGCATAGAAGGCTCTTCTTGCCTTGTCTCTCAGATCGTTCACAGCTTTGTGGAAGTTACCTGTGGCGTTGATGTTTAGGCCAAGGTATGTATAGTTTTTTGTGTGCTCTAGGGCAACGGTGTCTTGATGGAATTGATATTCGTGGTCCTGGCAACTGGACCTTTTTTGGAAGACCATTATTTTTTGTCTAAATGAGATTTGCTATCACGGCCCAGGTCTGACAGAATCCGTGAAGAAGATCTAGGTGCTGCTGTAGGCCCTCCTTGGTTGGGGACAGGAGCACCTGATTAAGAGGAAACAGTTGACATTTGACTTCAGAGTCTAGTAGGGTGAGGCCGGTTGCTGCAAACTGTTCCAGTGCCCTCGCCAATTCAGTGATATATATGTTGAAAAGTACAGATACAAAAAAACAACTACTTAAGTAGTACTTTAAAGTATTTTTACTTGAGTACTTAACATCACTGGTCCTTGGTTCCAAATATTGGGGAATGTGCCAGAGCTGTGGATTATGTTATAGAGTTTAAGTATAGCCAATTGGAATTTGTGGTCTGTATACATTATCATTTAATTTAGGATACCATCAGCCCCACAGGCCTTTTTGGGTTGGAAGGTTTGTATTTTGTCCTGTAGTTCATTCAATTTAATTGGACAATCCAGTGGGTTCTGGAAGTCTTTAATAGTTGATTCTAAAATTTGTATTTGATCATGTATATGTTTTTGCTGTTTGTCCTTTGTTATAGAGCCAAACAGATTGGAGAAGTGGTTTATCCATACACCTCCGGATAGATAACTATTCGTGTTGTTGTTTGTTTAGTTTTCCAATTTTCCCAGAAGTGGTTAGATTCTTTGGATACTTCAATTACATTGAGCTGATTTCTGACGTGCTTTTCCTTCTTTTTCCGTAGTGTATTTCTGTATTGTTTTAGTGATTCACCATAGTGAAAGCGTAGGCTCAGATTTTCTGAAACTCTGTTTTTGGTTGGATAGATGTCTCAATTTCTTTCTTAGGTTTTTGCATTCTTCATCAAACCATTTGTCATTGTTGTTAATTTTCTTAGGTTGTCTGCTTGACATTTTTACATTTGATAGGGAAGCTGAAAGGCCAAATATTGTCACGTTCTGACCCTAGTTATTGTGTTAATTGTTTGTTTTAGTGGGTCAGGACGTGAGTTGGGTGGGCATTCTATGTTATGTGTTTCTATGTTGGGTTCATGTTAACTAGCCTGATATGGTTCTCAATCAGGGACAGGTGTTTTACGTTTCCTCTGATTGAGAACCATATTTAGGTAGACTGTTCACACTGTTTGTTTGTGGGTGATTGTTCCTGTGTCTGTGTATGTCGCACCACACGGGACTGTTTCGTTTTTGTTTGTGTATGTAGTCTGTTCCTGTTCGTGCGTTCTTCGTTATATGTAGTTCTCATGTTCAGGTCGGTCTACGTCGTTTGTTATTTTGTAAATTATCAAGTGTATTTCGTGTCAGTGTTCGTCTTGTCAAATAAATCATTATGTATTCATCACCCGCTGCGCCTTGGTCCACTCTCTCACCGAAAGACGACCGTTACAAATATACTGTTTAGGTTTTCTACTGCCAAGTTCACACCTTCACTATTACAGTGAAACATTTTGTCCAGGAAATTGTCTAGAAGGGATTGAATTTGTTGTTGACTAATAGTTTTTTGTTAGATTTCCACACTACGTTCCTTCCATCTATAGCATTTCTTAATATTATTCCGTTCCTTTGGCTTTGATGCCTCAAGACTGAGCATAGCTCTGTTCAAGTGGAGTGTGATTTTGCTGTGATCTGATAGGGGTCTCAGTGGACTGACTGTGAATTCTCGAAGAGACTCTGGGTTGAGGTCAGTGGTCTACAGTACTACTGCTAAGAGATGAGCTATAGATGTACCTACCGTAGGAGTCCCCTCGAAGCCTACCACTGACTATGTACATACCCAGCGTCCGACAGACCTGCAGGAGTTGTGACCCATTTTTGTTGGTTATGTTGTCGTAGTTGTGTCTAGGGGGGCAAATGGGGGAGGGAATTCTCCAGGTAGGTGTTTGTCCCCCTGTGTGCTGAGGGAGTCAGGTTTTTGTCCAGTTCTGGCATTTAGGTTTGCCACAGACTAGTACATGTCCCTGAGACTACAAATTGTAGATCTCCCCCTCTAGGATGGAGAATCTGTCATCGTTACAGCATGGGGATTCTATTGGGGGGATATAGGTAGCACACATGAGGACATTTTTCTCTGTAGAGATCATTTCATTATTAGTTTCTAGCCAGACGTAAAATGTTCCCTTTTTTGACTAATAGAGTGGGTTAGGTCTGCTCTATACGAAATTAGCATTCCCCCTGAGTCTCTCTGTTTCACACCTGGTAGTTTGGTGGATGGGACTACCAGCTCTCTGTAGCCTAGACGGCAACCAGTTGATCCATCTCCTTTATACCATGTTTCTTGTAGGATGACAATGTCTATATTTCCAATTTCTTTGATGAAGTCTGGGTTCCTGCTCTTTAGGCCAAAGGCAGATGACCTCAGACCTTGTATATTCCAGGATGAGATAGTTAATGCTTTGTGTTTCATAGTGTCTAGTGTCGTTTTTGAGTGGTTTAGGCCCGGACCATCACAGTAGGTGTGAGCAGAGCATGTTGAGCATCTCATACATACCTCTTAGGTTGCAGGATGGGGCTTGGGCGGGTGTAATAGTTTGGGTTTGGTCTGTTGCTCTGCTTACGGCTTGGGTGTGGGCAGAAGGGGCCTAGGTCTGATACGGGGGGCCTATAAAGGGTGTGGCCAGGGTTTGCTTGGAGTGGTCTTAGCTGATTGGGGTGTGGCTGGTGATGCTGTGGTCTGGGTGTAGGTCATCTTGGCGTGGATTCTCTAAGTGCAGGTCTTTCAGGAGGGGGTCTTACAGATCTGGGTTGGTGTCTCGCTGGTCTGGGCGGGGTGTCCGTTGCTCTGCTCCTCCTGTGTGAGTTGCTGGGGGTAGGGTTGAGGGTGAAGTCCTTCAGGGTCCTGGAGAAAGTTGGGATTGCTGCTTTGTAGAGGTGGACCTGGTCATTAATGCTGTTGGAATGGTGGGACAGGGAGATATTAGGTTGAGGCATAGCCCCGCGAAATGCTTGCAATCAACTGCTGTTTGGTGGCAGGGTGATAGTATTTTTGCCATCTCTGCAGTTTGAACTGGAGTTCTCTCTCTCTCTGCTGCAGTGTGAGCTGAGTATCTGAAGATCCTCTCTCTTCCTATGCATGTAGCCATGTGTTTACCTTCTGTGCGGTCCATTTCTCAGAGGCCAAACCCAGAGAGCCACCATGACGTGATGTACAGCACTGTGATGCCTGATCAGTTCAGAACAGCAGAGAAGGTCAACATATGGCTAAAAGCATCTCGACTCTTAGACAGCATTATTGCTTTTACTCATAAAGCATCATAGCCTTGGCAAATGTACATCTGTTTAGAAAATAATTGTATTTCCAGTCAAATGTTCTGTCTTGGAACAAGCAATAGGTAAATGTACACTATAACAATATAACAATACATTTTTGTTATTTGGGTCTCTATCAGCTGAATCCATTTCCTGAAGCTTATGATGATGTCACATACAGCACTGTTATCCCCCAGCACAAGGCCCAACTAAAAGGACAGACCAAGGTAAAGCTGTTCTACTGATTATCCTCAGCTAGTATTATGTTTTCAGAAACAACAGTAGGTGATTGTTTCCTCACTGTTAATATAGTCATGGTTATGTCACCATTATAGCTGTAGGCCTAATATATCACCTTTATGTTACATATCACAATTATAAGTAACTGTGTT
>NW_019944647.1:47136-65155 GCF_002910315.2 Salvelinus sp. IW2-2015
TTTATAGTGTAACTCTCCATCATGACATAGATTGCCCTGTTCACCTCTCTCCCTGTTCCTCCTCTGTAGTCAGCAGAACCAGATGATAATGTGGTCTACAGCTCACTAGCTCTACAGGTGACCACACAGGTCAGTGTTGGTGTCTCCTTTGTCTGTTGTACAGATGATGCTGATCTCTCAACAAAGATACAGACAAACCACATTACTATGTGTAGTAAACATCACTCTTTAACCACAGACATCTTTATCAGTGTATTTGTTTTGCTGCATGTAAAATGTTATCATCAAATTGTGACCTAACCTCATTGTTTGTCCATAGTGTGTGTCCATAACATTACAGTGTGGACTGTGCCTGGGTTTAGGGTGGAATTGCCCCAATTTTTCCCCCACTGAAGATTAAGGTTAGATGGAGAGGGGAAACTGATCCTAGATCGTATCTAGTGGAAACGTCACAATGGAGATTGTGACTGAATGTTTCACTTCCTCTCCAGCAGAGGGGCAGCAGCACACAATAGTGACTGACTGTGTGACCTTGGTCGAGTCCTGGAGTCGGCCAGCGCCGTGTGGAGAGAGGGAGATGCGGCGTTGGACTAGTTTGAGTTGTTTCATCTGCTGTTTCGGGCAGTCTTCGACCACCGCCACGAGGGTTAGAGCGGCTGGTGAACGCCTCTACCATTTGAGGCAGGAGACGAGGAGCGTCCAGGAGTTCAGGACCGCTGGCTGCCCGGCGCGGGATGGAACAGGGCCCTGATCGACCATTATCGCTGCAGTCTGCGCGAGGACGTCCGTCGGGAGCTAGCCTGCAGAGGACACCACCCTAACGTTTGACCAGCTGGTGGGACCTGTCCATCCGGCTTGGACAACCTGCTGGCTACTCACGGACGTCCAGATCGGGGTCTGATGGTTCCATTCTCCCTCATCCCTTCTCCGATATCCATGGAGCTGGGAGGGGCGGTGCGCAGGGAGACTGGAGGGGGTTCCCAATCCTGCCACCATCTGTGGCGCAGAGGTCACATTGCCGATCGGTGCCGGGTTGGTTCCTCTGGGAATCGAGGCAGCAACCTTTCTAGCCATCGCTGATCCATTTTTCATTTTCCATTGGTTTTTGTCTTGTCTTACATCCACCTGTTCCAATCCCATCAATTACACTGTTGTGTATTTAACCCTCTGTTCCCTCATGTCCTTGTCGGTGATTGTTTATTGTATGTGTACGTCTGTCTGGTGTGCTTCGGGTTATGTTTACCCATTGATTTTTCTTTTTAAAAATTCCGGTGGTTTGTTGTAAATAAACTGCGCCGTTTGGAAACAGTTATTTCTCTCCCTGCGTCTGACTTCTCTGCCGCCAGTTAAACACCCACACTCACAGCCTTCGTCAGAGCTTTTTGTGATTTTTTTTAAATTAGCACACTTATGTAGACCTAGCCCCACCCACATCCATTCCACACATTGAATGGGGTTTGGAGTCGAGGGAAACAAATAAGTGCTACCAATATAACAATATGCATTGAATAAATATTCTAATAAAGTGTGTACATGAATGTATTAAACACGTCTGTATAACCAAATGAGGACATCGACCTACCAAGCAAATTTTCATAATTCATGTTCACATTTACAACATAACATACATCGGTATTTCATCAATAAGACCTTTAGGAAATAATGTTTGCTCAGAGTATTATTTATATCACCTTCCCTGTCTGATATCTTAACTTTCTCTCTGCCACAAAATTAAAGGTAGAAATGTCATGTTTTAGGTCATTAAAATGTACTGCGACTCGATAATCCTGTCGTTTTCTCCTGATTAAATTTTTTATGTTCACAGATTCTCTGTTTGAAAGAACGAGAGGTTTTACCTACCATAACACAGCCCACATGGACATGTAATAATGTAGATAACTTGGGTGGTGGAGCACGTAATAATGTCATTTATTTGAATTGTTTTCCTACATGTGGTGGCAGAAATATTCACACTTCATCATATATGTTTGCAATGGTGCACATCCTCTGCATTTATAGCAACCATTCGGAAGAGGGCGTCAAAAGAGCCTGGCTGATTTTCTTTGTGGCTGGCAGTTGGCATGGACCAATTTATCAACGTAAATTGCGACCTTCCATATACAATAAGTGGTGGATTCTTAAATTCAGCTGGCAAAGCTGGGTCCGATGATAAAACATTTCTTGACAGCATCACCATTTTCCACTTAGTTCAAAGTAAGTGGTTATTCTCCTCCCACTGAAGATTAAGGTTAGGATTGGAGGAGGGGAAACTGATCCTAGATCTGTATCTAGTGGAAACGTCACAATGGAGATTGTGACTGAATGTTTTTAGGATTGGGGAAGGGGAGCTGTTCTCCACTAAAGATTAAGGTTAGGATTGGAGGAGGGGAAACTGATCCTAGATCTGTATCTAGTGGAAACGTCACAATGGAGATTGTGACTGAATGTTTCACTTCCTCTCCAGCAGAGGGCAGCAGCAGCACAATAGTGACTGACTGTGTGACCTTGGTCGAGTCCTGGAGTCGGCCAGCGCCGTGTGGAGAGAGGGAGATGCGGCGTTGGACRAGTTTGAGTTGTTCATCTGCTGTTTTCGGGCAGTCTTCGACCACCCGCCCGAGGTTTAGAGCGGCTGGTGAACGCCTCTACCATCTGAGGCAGGAGACGAGGAGCGTCCAGGAGTTCGCCCTTGAGTTTAGGACCCTGGCTGCCGGCACGGGATCGAACAGGGCCATGATTGACCATTATCGCTGCAGTCTGCGCGAGGACGTCCGTCAGGAGCTGGCCTGCAGAGACACCACCCTCACGTTTGACCAGCTGGTGGGACCTGTCCAACCGGCTGGACAACCTGCTGGCTACTCACAGACGTCCAGATCGGGGTCTGATGGTTCCATTCTCCCTCATCCCCTCTCCAATATCCATGGAGCTGGGAGGGGCGGTGCGCAGGGAGACTGGAGGGGGTTCCCAATCCTGCACCATCTGTGGCCGCAGAGGTCACACTGCCGATCGGTGCCGGGTTGGTTCCTCTGGGAATCGAGGCAGCAACCTTCTAGCCATCGCTGATCCATTTTTCATTTTCCATTGGTTTTGTCTTGTCTTACATCACACCTGTTCCAATCCCATCAATTACATGTTGTGTATTTAACCCTCTGTTTCCCCTCATGTCCTTGTCGGTGATTGTTTATTGTATGTGTACGTCTGTCCTGGTGTGCTTCGGGTTATGTTTACCCATTGATTTTTCTTTTTAAAAATTCCGGTGGTTTGTTGTAAATAAACTGCGCCGTTGGAAACAGTTATTTCTCTCCTGCGTCTGACTTCTCTGCCGCCAGTTAAACACCCACACTCACAGCCTTCGTCAGAGCTTTTGTGATTTTTTTAAATTAGCACACTTATGTAGACCTAGCCCCACCCACATCCATTCCACACATTGAATGGGGTTGGAGTCGAGGGAAAACAAATAAGTGCTACCAAATATAACAATATGCATTGAATAAATATTCTAATAAAGTGTGTACATGAAATGTATTAAACACGTCTGTATAACCACAATGAGGACATCGACCTACCAAGCAAATTTTCATAATTCATGTTCACATTTACAACATAACATACATCGGTATTTCATCAATAAGACCTTTAGGAAATAATGTTTGCTCAGAGTATTATTTATATCACCTTCCCTGTCTGATATCTTAACTTTCTCTCTGCCACAAAATATAAAGGTAGAAATGTCATGTTTTAGGTCATTAAAATGTACTGCGACTSGATAATCCCTGTCGTTTCTCCTGATTWAATTTTTATGTTCACAGKTTCTCTGTTTGAAAGAACGAGAGGTTTTACCTACATAACACAGCCCACATGGACATMTAATAATGTAGATAACTTGGGTGGTGGAGCACGTAATAATGTCATTTATTTGGAATTGTTTTCCTACATGGTGGTGGCAGAAATATTCACACTTCATCATATTGTTGCATGGTGCACATCCTCTGCATTTATAGCAACCATTCGGAAGAGGGCGTAAAAGAGCCTGGCTGATTTTCTTTTGTGGCTGGCAGTTGGCATGGACCAATTTATCACGTAAATTGCGACCTCTCCTATATACAATAAGTGGTGGATTCTTAAATTCAGCTGGCAAAGCTGGGTCCGATGATAAAACATTTCTTGACAGCATCAACCATTTTCCACTAGTTCAAAGTATATGTGGTTGTGAATATTCCAGAGTGTTCTTTAGTTCTAGTGGGTCTTTGGTAGCAGTTCATCTCGTGTTTTCCCCAATGCCAAATTAAGAGCTTCATCCACACATTGTGGAGAGACACCTCTTCTTAGAAACCTATTGCGCATCTCTGCTGCTTTTTTCAATCGTCCTCTGTGAGTGGGCATATACTGCGCAGTCTGAAAAACTGGCATCTTCTCAGGGTGGAAACTGCCCCCCTGTAATATATTTTTCTGTCGTTCTTTTCTATACAAGTGGTAAACAGGGTTCCATTTGATTTCTCAATCCACATACTGAGGTAATGAAACGTTTAGTGTCACATTCAATAGTGAATTTGAGATTGGGGTCAATATCATTGAGTAATGCATAAAGTTGACAGCTCTTTTCCCGTTCCTCCCATATGCAAAAAATGTTGTCAATATCTCGATACCACTTCAGGACTTTATTCAAAAATTGATTTTTGTTTTCATTATAACTCTTAACAGCCTCTAAACACACCGGGTCCGGGCACACCCCATCCCCCCACAACACTGATTAGCATAGCTAGCATAGCTTCACAGTTAGATAGTAGCATCTAAATACATTAAATCACAAGTCAGACACCAGATGAAAGATACAGATTGTGAATAAAGCCACCATTTCAGATTTTAAAAATGTTTACAGGGAAGACAAAATATGTAAATCTATTAGCTAAACACGTTAGCAAAATACACCACTATTCTAACTCATCAGTTTCTTACTTCCTTCAGGTGCTATCACCAATTCGGCTCAACTAAGATATTGATATCCACTAACCAAGGAAAAAACTCTTTCAGATGACAGTCTGATAACATATTCATGGTAATAGGATAGTTTTTGTTAGAAAAATGGCATATTTCAGTAGAAATCACAGTTTACAATTGCACCGACATCGCAAATCGACTAGAATTAGATAGAGCACACGTGTATGACCAATTTACTCATCATAAAACATTTCATAAAATAGACAAAAGCATAGCAATGGTAAAGACCCAGTTCTTGTGATTTCAGACCATTTTCAGATTTTCTAAGCGTTTTTTCAAGCGAAAACACACAATAAATCGATAAGTTTAGCATACACATGTGCAAACGTTACGCAGAGCATCGATGTCCAGCCACAAGAGCGCTATAACGTAATCACGCCAAAATATTTAATTTTTCACTAAACCTTCTCAGAATTCTTCCGATGACACTCCTGTAACATCATTTTACAATATACATATACAGTTTGTTCGAAAAGGTGCATATTTACCATACAAACCGTGGTTACAAATAAAAATACTAGGAAATCAACCTCAATATGTCTGACGTCATCTTCAGAGTGATCTAGTTTTAAATTGAAAGCTATCATATACTTTGACTAAAATACAGGGTTGACAGCAATCGAAAGACAAATTAGTTCTTAATGCAACCGCTGATTTACATTTTTAAAATTATCCTTACTTTTCAATACAGGGTTGGCCAAGTGAAGCTATACCAAACAAATGCGCGAAATATGCGTTTAAATATTTCGAAGAACACGAATTTATCATATTAAATATTGCTTACTTTGAGCTGTTCTCCATCAGATTCTTGGGCAATGTATCCTTTCTATGTTATAAACGTCTTTTGGTCGATAGATGTCCTCTGTCCTTCGAAATGTCCACCACAACGACCGACACCCCAAAACGTGTCCAAACTTTCAGAGTGCACAACAAAGAAATTCTCAAATCGCACTAAACGGATATAAAATTGCTATAAAACGGTTCAAATTAACTACATTATGATGTTTTAAACAACTATAACGACTGAAAACATGACCGGAGAAATATTGCTGGTTAGACAACGATTTGGAACGAGGCAAGTCCGATGGCCTTCCGCTTCAGCCACGACCGAGAAGGCGGTCTCTATACATTTTGGTCTTTATAATGGCTGTGAATGTCCCATGCGTTCCATTGAACGTGATGACGTACAGACACCCAGAGGAAGACGTAGGCAGTGTCGGTTTTCTTCATAGCATTCACTGTCGCTTAAAAACAGACCCAGATCAGGGTAAAATTTTCTCGAAATCTGAACCCTGTCATAAAAGTGCTGTAGAAATTGTTCTGTACACTACACTCAGAGACAAAATTCCAACTTCTATAGAAACTAGAAGGTGTTTTCTATCCAATAATAACAATATATGAGATTGTTACGATCAAGAATTTAGCACGAGGCAGTTTAATTTGGAGACACAAATAGCTAATGCGGAACAGCACCCCCTATAGTTCCGTAAAGAGTTAATCAAAACGTTCTTCAAAAAGACCCACATAAAGGTTAGCATATCTCAGAGCGAATGTTTGGAGGTAGTATTCATCATCAAACCTGAAATAGCTATACGTCAAAACATATTCAGCCAGCTCTAGAATAAAGTTTGTTGGTGGCTATTCGTTAGTATCTCTGTCTCTCAAATAGTGAGCTAGGGCTGCCAGCCCCCGTACGGGGAACACTGGTATATAGACTCTCAACATCTAATGTGACCAAAATTGTGGTGTTGGAAATATGACTTTGTTTCAGTCATGTGCTTTTTGCTGATTTGTTCGGAACAATTCTTCAGCCAATAAGAGTTTAGCTAGCTTACTTAACAMTGACAATATGGTCAAACTAGCTACATTATACATACTGATGAGGCTGTATTGGTCAAAAACGGATTTGTTGTCATCTTTTGGTTGAAAAGGTTCAAAGGTCAGTGGTGAAACGTCACAAATCGGGCAGCAACTTTTTCTCTGTTTCCGTTGTAATTCCGGAACTAGGAATTCCACAGAACTCCGATAGCACGTGAATGCAGCAATTTAAAAAAATGTATTTTACCTTTATTTATACAGGTTTTTTCTCATTGAGATAATATCTCTTTTCCAAGAGAGACCTGGCAATGAACCGTTAATGCAGAGGCATGTAGCGTTTAGGGCCCAAGACATATGAGCATCGTCTAAAATTAACTTTTTGTCAAGTAAACCAATAGTAACTCCACACCAGCCGCTGCCTCCACTCTAGTACTGCAGGGCCATCCAACCCTACAGTTTAGCTAAYCTGTCTTTTATCAACATGTAATGTAATGAGTTAACCTGAAACCTGTAGTCTTGTGGTACAGCAGCTTCCTGAGCTACTGCTGATGAGCTACCTTACAGGACAATGTGGTTTTGAGATGTGTCTATGACCAGGGTTTATTTCCTCGACACAGACAACGTTTATTGTTTCTTTTTCTATTCCTTTTTAGTCTTTTAAGACAGAGAGGCTTCATATCTGGATTTTGTCAAAACACCTTAAAATCACATAGACTGGATCGTGGTAGGTCTAATCATTGGTTTACTTTGAAGCTGATTTTTGGTCTGGTCTGTGGAGATATTGGTCTAACTTTATTGGGGAAAAAGTACATAAATAAAAAATGTAAATTCATTTATTTTGAATAAATCTAAATCATATCAATTGTAGTTGACTGATCCACAGAATGTATTGTTCCCAGCCAATCCAGGGTCATGTTCACTTAAACAGAAGCAGAAAGAGGGGTACAGGACAGTGATGTGTATATCCGGAATCATCGTCGTCGGTGCCTTGACACTCTGACACATACATTTTTGTGTACAGTTTGTACCACACAGAAAGAAAACCACACATGGCTTCCTCATCTCTCCCTCTCCTCATCTTTGCTAGGACTCTCAGATAAGCGTAAAAATGTTTTTTATGAAGTAATAAAGTTCATGGTTTCAGTGCACGCTCTGCTATCCTCCTATATCCAATGTTATAATATAAACACCAAAGGAGGCTGGAGGGAGGAGCTATAGGAGGACAATGTTATAAATGGAACAGTATCAAACAAATGGAAACCACATGTTTGGCTCCATTCCATTTATTGCATTCCAGCCATTACAATGAGACCAACCTTCTATAGCTCCTGCCACCATCCTCCTCTGATATAACTCTTCATCTCAGTAACAGAAGTTAAAAGGTGGATCTGCCCAAGGAGATGAATAAACACTAGATGACTGACAGGGGGCACTGTTTTGAAGCAACTGGCACTGCCATTATCTGAAGATATAGAAATGCATTTAGTAATGTCTACAAACATTTTTGCCGAGTATATTCTATTACAGACACTTAAAGGCCCAAATCGTTATTGTTCCTATGTTTTATTACACTGTGTTTCCACACTTTGGACTAATACTGTGAAATTGTGAAAATTCTGTTAATGCCCTTTTAGTGTAAGAGCTGTTTGGAAAGAGCCTAAAATGTCAGCCTGTTTTTGGTGGGACGGAGTTGTGGCATTCATGGTGCCATCACCATGCTGTAATTAGTTTAATATACACTTGGATGTTCCACCCTGAATGCTGATTGGTTGACAGCCATGGTATATCATACCATATACCACGGGTATGACAAAACATGTATTTTTACTGCTCTAAATACGTTTGGTAAAGTTTTTAAATAGCAATAAGGCACCTGAAGGGTTTGGTGGGTATATGGTGTGGCGGGATGATCAGAATTAGTTGGGTTAACATAGATAATTAAGATGTTTTATTTGCATAATAATGCTTATGTGAGATACTTGTCATTAGATGTATCCTTTTGGACTATAGTGTTGGCAGTTGCACTTTTCCTCAGGTAGGGCTCAGTCACTTGGGCACAGAGAGGGGAGAGGTCAGGCTTGTCTTTACATGTCCCTGGTGCTATGCAGAATATCAGAAAGGGAAGAGGACAAAATGGAACATTGTCTTCATATGTGAATGTGTCTTTACCTATTCTTTAAACCATGTGAAGGGATGGCGTGATTATGGGGAAACCAATTACTTGTCTCCACAATGTCAGTGCGTCAGTCACTCCCTCTTTTTCCCATTGGGGGGAGGTGTATGGCAGTGGTCTGGAAACATTGTGTGTCCTCTCTAATCTTACACTTATCCTGGGATAGTGTATGACCTAGAGGCTCAATCCCCTCAGTGAGCTTGTCCAGGAGTGGAGGGTCAAGAGGGGATTTACTTGAGATGGGAGTATCTAGAGTTGATAATCTGATATATGCCATTGGGATGAGTTGGTGTTTTTGTACTATGAAGTACAGAACGAGATTAGAACCTCGTCTGAGGGACAATCTGACGATAATTTATACGAGATGTTATAGGCGAATGTTACAAGTCTTTCTTTGTGAACTCTTCCTAAGATCTGTGATTCGTGCAGTGTAAGTTGAAGGGGTGTATCTTGGCTATAAAAGATCTTTGTACTTTTCTGTTGGTATCTTCCAAACGGTTCATTAGAAATAGTGAATTGTTGAAAGTCAAATACTATTGCAAGCTTATTATTATTAAAGATGTAGTTTAAGTATAACTCTGACTGGTGTGTAGTTTTGTAACGTCTCCTCATTTGGTAAGGCAGAAATATGCCTACAGCAATGGCCAATATACTACAGGCTAAGGGGCTGTATCCAGTCTCTCTGGCGTTGCGTCGTGCAAAGAACATCCCTTGCGTGTGTAATCATTGGCCATATACCACACCCCCTTGTGCTTATATTGCTTTAAGTCCAATAAGAAAGAGAGTTCAAAAGCTATCTACCAGGAACAGGTAATTGAGGGATGAGCCTGGATTAAATGTAACCACTAAAATTCATAGACAGAGCTATGGATGCAAAGAGTGACCATCCAAGCTATCACAATTAATAGTTTTAAGCATGTTTACAAACATTGGAGTAAAACATTTTTAAAATCCAATTTTCTTGAGAGTACTAATTATTTCTGTTCCTCACTACAACAGAGAAATACGTAAGTCTCGTTCCAATCACCTTTTCACCTCATTTAATCACATCTCATAGGTGGTCCAGGTATCCTCATGACATGGCACAAGTGGGGGATGGACCTTTCCTCTTTTGTTGTCCATCGTTCCTTCTATTGTTTCCCACAAGGGTAAGGCCGATGACGTACAGATTTCCCTCAGATTCCAAAACCTTGAAACTAAAAACACTATTTTGCTCAAACCTATTTTTTTTACCCTTAAGTGTACGTCTGTGGGATTTTATTACTCAACAGTGAAATGTATCAAATATCTGGAGTGTGTCTTTAAATAACATTGTATTAATTTATCTTTGAGACCTTAAAGTCTGAAATACTTGTGGAATTCGTTTTCTTCCTGTTGAAGACCGCTCCTTCTGAGGAGTACAATAATGGCAGAACAGGTGTTTCAAAGCCTCTCATTGGCCAATACATAGCTTTCAGCAATCTAGGGTTCGTATACCTGGAGGGTACAAAGATTACGAACACTTTCCTAATAGTTGAGTGTTGCATTCCAGCAGAGATGCTGGCTCATTGTTTGACATCTAGAGTTTTCCACAGTGTGTCAAGTTGCTGGATAAACTTTGGGTGGGTGGACCTTTCTTGATATCACACGGGAAACTTTTTATTGTGAAAAACCAAGCAGCGTTGGCAGTTCTTGACAACGCTCAAGACCGGTGCGCCTGGCACCTTACTTACCATACCTGTTCAAAATCACTAATCTTTTGTCTTGCCATACACATCCAATGTCTCAATTGGTCTCAAGGCTTAAAAATTCTTTAACCTGTCTCTCCTCTTCTTCATTCTACACTGATTGGAGTGGATTTAACAAGTGACATATCAATAAATGATTGTATCTTTCACCTGGATTCACCTGGTCAGTCTATGTCATAGAAAGAGCAGGTGTTCTTAATGTTTTTGGGTACACTTCAGTGTATATGAATTGACTGTGGTTGCTTTCTCCCTTTTGTGAATTGTGTCTGGTACTCTGGTGTTCAGGTACTCCACGAACTCTACTGTGGACCACTAGGAGATGTACTTGGAGTCTTGGAGTGGTTACTGGTCCGTTGTTACTATAGTAACACGTGGCTTAAGAAGTGCGGGTTGTGGTGTAAAGATGGGTATTCTACTATGTTTCGGCCCGTTGGTTGTGGGAGATAGTTCAGGGATTTTTAGATGGAACATCAGTGACATCACAGCAGACCATTGATCACAACAACAGACACATTTTAACAGTGACTCTGAATGGATTGAATATGGGAGATACTGGCTGGTACTGGTGTTCCAGAGGAAACCTCCAGATGCCTGTCCACATCACTGTCAATCTACTGACCACAACACAGAGTACCACAACTGCCTCCACCACCACCCCTACCCCCTCTTTCACCATCATCATCTCCACTGTTAATCAACTGACCACAACACAGACTGACCCCATCATTAGTAAGTAATGAGAGACCAGTTATAACCAAAAATTGAATGAGTTTTTCAAATTCACAGAATCCAACTGAAGTCATTTTGATAATATAAAACATTGATATATCACGCTGAAATTGTGTCACTTCAACACTAACAAATTACATACGGAAACTGGTGCACCTTGACAGACAAGCAGACCACTCAAGACATCTCTAAGACCTCACCCACAACTGTAGATCCTGCTGTCTCCTCTTCCACCTCTCAGGCCCCAGTCAACAACACACACCATGCAGCCCAGGGGTAAGTGTACACTACCACCTCTTTAACCGCTACTCAACAAGCAAAAAGGTCATTTATTTATATTTCAATTATTGGATTAATGAATTGTGTTGTTTTAATGAATTGTCCCCTTTATGCCTCATTCTTCAAATAAATATGTCTGTTTGAAATTTGCAGAGTATCATGTCCTCAAAGCAGTGTTGTTCTTCTACAGATGGGAGAGAACATTCTTCTACCTTCAGAAAACTGTTATTGCAGTGCTCTTCTTCCTGTGTAACGTCATTGCTGTGGTGAAGTTCAGGGCAACCCGACTCTGAGGTGAAACAGGATGAGTAGAAACTAGCTGTATTTAGCATTTGCACATTTTTCATTGCGGTATATGTCTTTATCTTCTTCACCTTCTCCGGCTTTAGTTGAATATTTAATTTACTTTCTAATAAACATGTTTTACTGTTCTCAAGATCATCTGTCACCAAATTCTGTGAAAGGAAACCTGACATTCTGATGTAACAAAGTTATTTGCTGTGTTGGAGACAACAAGTGTTTAACAAGATGTCATAGCATGAGTTAGTTTACCAGAAACCTGCAGCCTTGTGGTACAGCAGCTTCCTGAGCTAACTTTAACAGTTTAGGTTGGAGGGCATCTGTGGTTTTGATCTGCGTCTATGACCAGGGTTCATCTCTAAGTGGAAGGCTGTCATCACTCCATCTCTGTAGCTCATGCCATCTCAATTCTATACATTTCTTTGTGTAATCATTAGTGACCTATTTTTGGTGCTATTTTTGAAAGAATGTGGTACATTTTCACAACTCTTAGTACAAAACTCCAAACTGGTCACTCTTGTAATGCAGCCAGTCTTTCATTCATAACCTGTCATTGTGCGACATTTGGATTGTCAACATCTCTAACCACACAACCACTGACTCAAAATATACGTTTTTTTGTGAAATGTACTGAGGACATTGGTTTAATCCTAAAAACTCAACATAATGAATTTAGTCATTTTAACTACCAGTTAATCCAATAGCAAACAATGCAAGATATGTCTTTCAAATCGCCCTTAGAAGTCCTGAAAGTAATATGCTACAGTACTGTAAATTACATTAGGTTACACTTTTTTCCCATTAGGCAATACACTTACATTACCCAACAAAATGTACAGAAAATCTTTAACTTTCCATAATATCCAATGTGTAAATAAAGGTGTGATCAATGAAGACATTGTTCTGAATTGATGTCGTAGCCTGCCTCCTCCATGGCCAGAAGGAGGGTGGCACTCTCATGGGGATGGTGACCGTACACCTTCCACCTCCATGCTGAAAATAATCCTCAATAGGGCTGAGGAAAGGAGAGTATGGGGGCAGGTATAGGGTCACAAACTGGGGATGGGACAGAAACCATGCTTGAACAACCTCTGCATGGTGGAACCTGACATTGTCCCACACAATGACATAGGTGACCCCTTCACCTTGACAGGCCTGCTCAATTTCATTAAGAAACACAATGAGGTGTGCAGCGTTGTAAGATCCAAGTAATGGCCTACGTCCTCCACACCATCTTCAGAGGTAGCTGCACACATGGAGATGTTTCACCACGTTGTCCAGGCACTTGGACGGTCTTCCGTTTGGCGATGATATTCCGCCCACGGCTCCGACATTTAGCAAGGTTGAAGCCCGCTTCATCAACAAAGATATACTTATGATGGTTAACAACAGTGTAAAGCACCATCACTATCACGTTTAAGGTAAGACCCAGGTACAGACAGTGTCGAAACAACAAAGTTTATTATTCGAACAGGGGCAGGCAAAATGACAGGTCAAGGGCAGGCAGAGGTCAGTAATCCAGATAGGTGGGGCAAAGGTACAGGACGGCAGGCAGGATCAGGATCAGGGCAGGCAGAATGGTCAACACCGGGGAAACTAGGAAACAGGAACAATCAAGAGACAGGAGCAGAGGGGAAAACGCTGATAGGCTTGATGAAACAAAACGAACTGGCAACAGACAAACAGAGAACACAGGTATAAATACACAAGGGATAATGGGGAAGATGGGCGACACCTGGAGGTGGGTGGAGACAATCACAAAGACAGGTGATTGTCACGCTCTAAAAATATATTTGGGTTAGTTACTTTTACAGTATAGTTCCAATATTATACTGTGAAGTAGCATGTGCAAAACATAGTAACAGTAATACAGCGCTGTACCTGAACACACTCGGTCCGTAGTTCTTTCCCCCAGTCGTTGTTTCTCTCAAAAAGCACAAGGTAAATGTGTTTCATAGATACCTGGTGCCTCTTCATAAGGTGGCCGATTGTTGGTAGGCTGATGGATGCCACATTGGCAAAGTTGTCATCGTTCTCCTCAATGGCCTGCTTCATTTCGGACAGTCGTATGTCATTCCTGGTCCTCACCATTTCCACCACGGCCCACTACTGCTGGTCGGTCAGCACACAGCCACGGCCACCACCATGGGGTCTTCTGTCAATTCTGAGAGTAGAACAGAGTGTACTGTCAATAGTTCATACTGTAGGAATACTGTAACATGTTTTGTGAATTTACATGCATTACAATATGTTATTGACAGTTGATCTTTTCAGATATGGGTGAACTAATATGGAAGCTTCTGCCATGGCAAGGCCTCTGTTTAGCACAAGGTCAACAAAAATGGCTTGACTTCATTAGATACCTACCTCTTTGACCTCTTTGATGGGGTCCATGCCCACATCTTTGACCTCTTTGACGGGGTCCATGCCCACTTCTCTGAAGGGCCCCTTGTCCACAAGCTCTTTGATTTCTTACTCTCCCTTCCTCTCTATCTGTTCCATGTTCAAAGAAAGTGTTCACACACACACCTTTTATATGTTGACCAACTGTGGTTACCACTATGTGAAATCAATGAGCAATCACGAATAGTCATTATGTATGGCTATGATGTATTATTCTTGTCATTTAGATGTTTATACTATACAAACACGCATTTATTTCTGTAGTTCTCAAAATCCATATGTAGTAGACCAACCAGATTAAAATCTATAGGTTTACCAAACGGTTAAGTGATTAACCATTAAGCGACGTGGGTTATGTGATGGTCAAATGTATTTAAACAAATGAGAAGAGAATCATATGAAAAGTATTGAAAGAATTGCATTGTGAAAGGCAATTACTTTATTTTAAAGGTATTTCTAGATGAAACACTGATTAGGTTTGGTGAAAAAGTTACTGTGTCATTTTGTGTTGTACTCAATTGAAAAAGTGCTCAAAGTTTTGTAACAGCCTGCGTGATGATCTTTTTTGAGTTGTGAAGTAGAGTTGTGAAATATTACCACATATGTGTGAAAATATTATGAAAGCATACAAATAAAAAGTAATGAATGTTTTGAAAGATATTTTATTGCTCTCAAGATAATTTGTCACAACATGATGTGAGCTCTGTCTGTGAGTTTGAGTGTGAAATTCTGATGTATCTGAAGTAGTTTGCTGTGTTGGAGCCAATAGCAGAACGTATAGCTCAGCATTTAACTTGACATCATGGAATGAGTTTAGCTGAAGCTTGCAGCATTCTGAGCTACTGTAACTTTCAAACTTTTGCTGTACATTTCCTGTATAGAAGGAGGCGAGAGACAGAGAGTGTTCTGTTGAACGTAAAATCACATCAGACTGGGTTGTGGGAATCCTGAACCATGAACCTGGTTTAAAGTGAGAGTCTGTAGAGGTCTTGGCCTTAAACTAGTCTATATACTGCAATGGTTCCTATCTTCCACTGAGGGGGGCATGTACACACACACAGAAGCAGGAAGAGAGTTAAAGTGAGGTCTGTGAACATTTGGAAGTAGTAATTATCGCTGGTGCCTTGGTCCTTGACACATATTTGTGCTCAGGCCCATTTAACGTAACAGGCAGATTCTAACTCTCATGGCTCTTCATCTCTCCCTCCTCCTCCTCCTCATCATCTTCTACAGACTCTCAGCAGGTAAGGGTAACATTTCTATGAATTAAGGGTGAAGTCCC
This sequence comes from Salvelinus sp. IW2-2015, assembly GCF_002910315.2. Lineage (NCBI taxonomy): Eukaryota > Metazoa > Chordata > Actinopteri > Salmoniformes > Salmonidae > Salvelinus > Salvelinus sp. IW2-2015. Next base: position 62,843 of record NW_019944647.1, read on the forward strand.
TTGAGTCAATTCACTTTAAACACTGTATAATCAATCAGAATCATGAACAAGCTGTTTAAAAGTGTTAGAGCGATGTGATTTTTACATTCTCCCTTTGTAAAGATTCTATTAAATGTTAACTCTAATTTAAATGTGTTTTGTGTRGATGTGTCRACAGTGGGGCATGTGTCTGTGCAGACAGGAGGCTCCATCACCTTCCCATGTCGCTACGATCTGAATCACATCAACCATGTGAAATACTGGTGTAAAGGATTAGGTTGGGKTGTATGTTCTTATGTAGTACGCACTGACCATCCTAAGAGCAGTGGTAAGACCTCAATCTCTGATGACATCAACAAGAGAATCTTCACTGTGACCATGACTGACCTGACGTCATGGGACTCTGAGAATTACAGGTGTGTTGTGGAGATCAATAGAGGACCAGATATCATGATACAACAGTTCAACCTATCTGTCACTCCAGGTAAGATCTCTTCACTGCTTGTATCTAGTCCTAGCAATGTCCTATGGAGTGGCATGTAAACCTGCAATGTCAAATGCAAACCAATAACGCAGTTATAAATAGCCTATTACAACAAATGAAATGAGAAATGTGTAACCACTCTGAAATTCATAAACAGATCTATACTGTACATGTAGGTAAAACAAGATTATAAACTCAGCAAAAAAAGAAACGTCCCTTTTTCAGGACCCCGTCTTTCAAAGATAATTAGTTAAAATTCAAATAACTTCACAGATCTTCAATGTAAAGTGTTTAAACAACGTTTCCCATACTTGTTCAATGAACCATAAGCAATTAATGAATATGCACCTGTGGAACGGTCATTAAGACACTAACAGCTTACAGACGGTAGGCAATTAAGGTCACAGTTATGAAAACTTAGGACACTAAAGAGGCCTTTCTACTGACTCTGAAAAACACCAAAAGAAAGGTGCCCTGGGTCCCTGCTCATCTGAGTGAACGTGCCTTAGGCATGCTGCAAGGAGGCATAAGGACTACAGATGTGGCCAGGGCAATAAATTGCAATGCCCGTACTGTGAGATGCCTAAGACAGCGCTACAAGGAGAGAGGACAGTAAGGACAGATGATTGTCCTCACAGTGGCAGACCATGTGTAACAACACCTGCACAGGAACGGTACATCCGAACATCACACCTGCAAGGACAGGTACAGGATGGCAACAACAWCTGCCCGAGTTACACCAGGAGCTCACAATCCCTCCATCAGTGCTTAGACTGTCCGCAATAGGCTGAGAGAGGCTGGACTGAGGGCTTGTAGGCCTGTTGTAAGACAGGTCCTCACCAGACATCACCGGCAAGTTTGCTGAAAATAAACGCAGTTGACAGTGTTGGATTCGACATTTTGAACATTGAGATATTAAATAAATGATAGAGAAGAAGCATAGAATATTAAGGAGTGAAATAGACTGGGTCTCTGTAGAAAGAAAGATAGCTGTGGAATGTGTTGGGTGACAAGAGGAGAGCACCGTGTTGATACAGGAAAGACAGGTGGACATCTGTGGATTAGGTTGAGGTCAGAAGGTGAGGACAAATTCCCTGAAGGGAGTAATACGGGTTTGGTATCTTGTTACTCTTTTCCTGTTAAATTATAAGATGTAAGGATTGGAGAGAAGGAGGAGTGTCTTAAGTAGGATATATACATCTGGATTGAAGAACTGTTGAGTTGTCTGATTACAGCTGTACAGAACCTTTGGGAAAGAATGAAACTTGGTTAAAGCTTCTCTAGTGTCCTTGAGTTATTTACTCTGAAAAATAAGAACCTAACAACAGTGAGAGGACGTTTCTTTTTTTGCTGAGTTTATTTTGGGTCATGATGGAGTGACAGAACTAACCTTGTGAGGAAAGTTACATTCTTCAAGAATCAATGGCAATATATCATTATTATGAATTTAAAAGACCAGAAATAGATGTATCAATCACAGAATGCAGCTTTAAGGAACTTGGAAGGAGCCTGTTGTAAAAGCACTTTTTTCTTCTCTGAATTCTTGTTTTTTACCTCTGTGTTCACGTACTCCAGAACTCTATGTGGAACAACAGGAAGTGACTGGAGTAGAAGGAGGGAGTGTCACTGTCCGTTGTTACTATAGTAACTCTGGAGATATGAAGTGGTGCAGGATGGGTGGTGATTGTGTGATGTGGTATTCTGGGACTTTACATGGAACATCAGTGACATTAAATGACAAGTGAAGCAACAACAGAAAGTCTTAACAGTGACTATGAGTGGACTGAAGATGGAGAACACTTGACTGGTATTGGTGTAGAGTGGGAGAACTAGAGGATGCCTGTTCACAT
>NW_019944647.1:65361-90654 GCF_002910315.2 Salvelinus sp. IW2-2015
AGTGTCACATAAAACGTGTCCTATGATAAGCCATCAAGCACTAATATCGAATTCTCTGTACAAAACTACCTGGCACTCTCACCACAAGCCGACCATTAAACTGGCTATCAGCTGCCCACACATCATCACTTACTACTATGGAAAGACCGAAGACCCAGAGTTAACCCACCACCATATTCTAGAGGAACTCTGCTATCGCAAGCTAAGGCACATTCATTATTACTATAAAGTACTTATCATACCATCACTAAATCCTAAGGGGCTGAATTCTACTACAAATCCTAAACGCTATCAACATCATCATTACTACTACTACTACCACCATCACTAAACTGCCATCACTACCATCACATATCTACTACTACAACCATCACTAAACTGCTATCACTACCACCATCATTACTACTACCACCATCACTAAACTGCTATCACTAACCATCATCATTACTACTACCACCATCACTAAACTGCTATCTACCATCATCATTACTACTACTACTACCACCACCATCACTAAACTGCTATCACTACCATCATTACTACTACTACCACCACCACCATCACTCAACTGCTATCACACTACCCATCATCATTACTACCACCACAACCATCACCATCCACTAAACTGCTATCACTACCATCATCATTACTACACCACACACCATCACTTAGCTGTTATCACTACATCATTATTACTACTACCACACATCACTAAACTGCTATCACTACCATCATCATTATTACTACCACCACACCACCATCACTAAACTGCTATCACTACCATCATTACTACTACTACCACACCATCACTAAATTGCTATCACTACCATCATTACTACTACTACACCACTACCATCAACTAAACTGCTATCACTCCATCATCTTAACTACTACTACACCACCATCACTAAATGCTATCACTACCATCATTATTATTACTACTACTACTACCATCACTAAACTGCTATCACTACCATCATTATTACTACTACCACCACCATCACTAAATGCTATCACTACCATCATTATTACTACTACCTACCAACCATCACTAACTGCTCTATCACTACCATCACCCCTACTACCCATACCACTGCTATTTGGAATGATAATCACACAATAATAATAGTAATAACAATTATTCTAATTATAACTAAGTTACTGTTTACTATGCAGATGTTATTATTTCAATGTCCTCAGGCTATGGGGGCAAATACATATTTAGCTGCAAGAGGAAGCCATTGTTCCTTCACCTGTGAGTATTTTTTGTGTATCCTCTGGGTTTAATAAGTTAAAATGTGGAATAAAATGTAGTCATTTCTGTGAATAATGAATCTCTTGGTGAGGAATATTTATCACAGTAAAGGAGAAACTGCATCTCTGTTTCTACACCGCCCTGTTGTGCGGTGACCACATACACTCTCTCTTCTCTCTCTTCTCTCTCTCTCTCTCTCTCTCTCTCTCTCCTCTCTCTCTCTCTCTCTCTCCTTTCTTTCCCTGGATTATCAGAATTAACAACTTTCATCACAGTCTCTCTCTCTCTCTTTCAATTAAATTACATTTAAGGGCATTATTGGCATGGGAAACATATGTTAACATTGCCAAAGCAAGTGAAGTAGATAATTAACAAAAGTGAAGTAAACAACATTTCAAATGTCATATTATGTCTATATACAGTGTTGTAATGATGTGCAAATAGTTAAAGTAAAAAAGGGAAAATAAATAAACATAAATATGGATTGTATTTACAATGGAATTTGTTCTTCACTGGTTGCCCTTTTCTTGTTGCAACAGGTCACACATCTTGCTGCTGTGATTGCACACTGTGGTATTTCACCCAGTAGATTTGGGAGTTTATCAAAATTGGGTTTGTTTTCGAATTCTTTGTGGATCTGTGTAATCTGAGGGAAATATGTGTCTCTAATATGGTCATACATTTGGCAGGAGGTTAGGAAGTGCAGCTCAGTTCACACCTCATTTTGTGGGCAGTGTGCACATAGCCTGTCTTCTCTTGAGAGCCATGTCTGCCTACGGCTATAAGGGCACAAGGCGAGACCCAGATGCAGACACGGGAGGCAGATGTTTTCAGTCTCTGATATTTATTATAATCCAAAGGGTAGGCAAGAGAATGGTCGTTGACAGGCAAAATATCAAAACCAGGTCAGAGTCCAGGAGGTACAGAGTGATAGGTGATGGCTTTGATATGGAAGGTTTGGGAATCGCTTCTTTTTAGGTGGTTGTAGAATTGAATGGCTCTTTTCTGGATTTTGATAATTAGCGGATATCGGCCTAAATCTGCTCTGCATGCATTATTTGGTGTTTTACGTTGTGCACAGAGGATATTTTTGTTAAATTCTGCATGCAGATTCTTAATCTGGTTTTTGTCCCATTTTGTGAATTCTTGGATGGTGAGCGGACCCCAGACTTCACAACCATAAAGGGCAATGGGTTCTATAAATTATTCAAGTATTTTAAGCCAGATCCTAATTGGTATGTCAAATTTTATGTTCCTTTTGATGACATAGAAGGCCCTTCTTGCCTTGTTTCTCAGATCATTCACAGCTTTGTGGAAGTTACCTGTGGCGCTGATGTTTAGGCTGAGGTATGTATAGTTTTTTGTTTGCTCTAGGGCAACAGTGTCTAGAAGGAATTTGTATTTATTTTTGTCTTACTGAGATTTACTGTCAGGGCACAGGTCTGTGTCACGCCCTGGCCTTAGTTATCTTTGTTTTCTTTATTATTTTAGTTAGGCCAGGGTGTGACATGGGGGATGTATGTGTTTTGTATTGTCTAGGGTTTTTTGTATGTTTATGGGGCAGTGTTTAGTCTAGGTGTATGTATGTCTATGGTTGCCTAGATTGGTTCTCAATTAGAGACAGCTGTCTATCGTTGTCTCTGATTGGGAGCCATATTTAGGCAGCCATAGTCATTAGGTAGTTTGTGGGTGATTGTCTATGTCTATGTGTAAGTTGCTTGTGTCTGCACTTATTGTTTGTATAGCTCCACGGTCGTCGGTTTGTTGTTTTGTTTAGTGTGTAAAGTGTTCGTTTCGTTTTGTCTTCGTCTTCAAATAAAGAAGATGTATTGCTATCACGCTGCGCCTTGGTCCTCCTCTCTTTCACCATACGACGATCGTGACAGTCTGACAGATTCTGTGCAGAAGATGTAGGTGCTGCTGTAAGCCCTTCTTGGTTGGGGACAGAAGCACCAGATCATCACTAAACTCTCTCTTATGTTACCATAACTGAAAATGGACAGAATAATGGGACTATTTTGTACTTTCCTGTCTATGCCATTCAACCGTTTGAGGGATTTCCAGAGCCTTTTCCTCTACTGTGTATCATTGGTTCCCCGTTAAGGCTGAACTAAGTGTCATAGCTACTGCCATAGAGATTGTAGCCTACAGATGTAGGATCTTAATTTGATCTCTGTTTTTCTGCTGAGAATGTTCCTGCAGAGCAGGAAATGCAAACTTGTATTGTATTTGAGTTTTAAACTTTATAAAACTTTTTGTCATTATGAAATGTCATACTTGATTTGCCATAACAAAAAATGTATCAACACCTATAAAAATGTCCATTCATTATAATCCACATAATAATGATCATTTCCTGTTGCTGCAGGATTATTTTCCTCAAATTAAGATCCTATATCTGTATATGTGCTCATGCGTTACTGCTACAGGGACAGCTGTGGATTCAGCTGTTTTGTGGCCTTTTAGGGGCTTGATTTAGTTGGCAAGCGGTTGGCATTGGGATTCTACTGTCATCGTGTTTGCCTTTATTTGCCCACCTGTTTGTTTTCTTCAGATTCACTGATGGCTAGGCTAGATCAAATTACATGTGTATTGAGTTTTTTTTAAGTCCAAAAAGTATCAGTAGTCTGCATTGCAGTGTATCAGTCTGCAGTGTATCAGTCTGCAGTGTATCAGTCTGCAGTGCATCAGTCTGCAGTGCATCAGTCTGCAGTGCATCAGTCTGCAGTGTATCAGTCTGCAGTGCATCAGTCTGCAGTGCATCAGTCTGCAGTGCATCAGTCTGCAGTGCATCAGTCTGCAGTGTATCAGTCTGCAGTGTATCAGTCTACAGTGTATCAGTAGTAGAAAGTGACACAACAACTGATTGTTTGAACACACACTCCCCCTGCTTACCATCATTCAGGAGCTAAAAGTTTTGTGTTTTTTTGTCAGCTGGCCAGGCAGAGAATTGCGTGAAGATGTTTGTTAGCTGTGCAGACACAGTGTGACTTAGTCTGATGATTGCCTGTAGGGGGAAATTATAACTAATTATCCTCAGCTAGCTAGCGCTAATGCTTATTCATTTAGCCATTAGATTAGATTTAGCTAAAAAACACAATCAGTGCAGTGCCAAGTGATACAGCGACAAAATGAGAAGACATTAATCATATCTTCTTCTTTATGAGTTACTGTGTGTATGTTGATCAACTCTATACCTATTGAACAAAAACCCATCATTAAGAAACAATGGTTATGTCAACAGCCGGCAGCTATGGCAACAGCCAGCCCAAAACTCTCTGATAATGGCTTCATCTGATAAACACTAAACTAGCCTCGCTGACAAGCTCTCCCCCCCTTCCTCCCCCTCCTCACCCCTCCTTTCCTGTCCCTATCCTCCACAGTAGCCAAACACGTCTGATTTCCAGTAATGATCTGCATCATTTAAATAAATGAAGCGTAAAAATGGACGCGAGACGTTTTGATTCTGGAACCATCAAGGGAACAAATAAGCAAACTAATGCAACATGGGAGGTCACATCTCTGTGTCAAACCCACCCTGAAGGTGGTTCTGAGGCCAGGGCCTGTATCCGCAAAGCGTCTCAGAGTAGGTATTCATAAAGCCCTTTTTACATCAGCAGATGTCACAACGTGCTGTACAGAAACCCAGCCTAAAACCCCAAACAGCAAGCAATGCAGATGTAGAAGCATGGTGGCTAGGAAAAACTCCCTAGAAAGGCAGGAACTTAGGAAGAAACCTAGAGAGGAACTAGGCTCTGAGGGGTGGCCAGTCCTCTTCTGGCTGTGCCGGGTGGAGAATATAAGTACATGGCCATTAAGGCCCGATTGTTCTTCAAAATGTTCAAATTTCATAGATGACCAGCAGGGTCGAAATAAAAATCACAGTGGTTGTAGAGGGTGCAAGAGGTCAACACCTCAGGAGTAAATGTCAGTTGGCTTTTCATAGCCGAACATGGGGGGGGTCGAAACAGCGTGTCCAGAACAAGATAGAACGTCCGGTGAACAGGTCAGGGTTCCATAGCTGCAGGCAGAACAGCAGAAACTGGATCAGCAGCACTAATTAATAATATTATTCATTATGATCTAAAAGGCAAAACTGATCTCTGAGACGCTTTGTGAATACGAGCCTAGATCTTACTTCCATCCACCCATAGTTGCTTGTACTGGTCTCTCTACAGCTCACAACTCTCTGCTTCTCTACTCTCCCAGGGGCTCGCAACAGAACAGGCAATAACAATGTTAGCAGCAAAGCCATAACAACTCTAACATCTCTGCAGTTTGCCCTAGTTTTACTGGGACTGGAATGGCTCCACTTCTGATGTTTTCATCTTCCTTGTTCTGGCTGGGTATTAATGAGAAACAACTGCACTCTCATCCTACCTCTCATTAGCCACAGTTACTGTTCCAGAATGCGTTTAAAACCCTGATCAGGAACTCTTTTAACTCAGGGAAAACAAACTGTTCCACCGTCGTTTGGGGAACTAAGACATTGTTCACGCATCAGCATATGGTACAGGTACAGTACCAGTCAAAAGTTTGGACACACCTACTCATTCCAGGGTTTTTCTTAATTTTTTACTATTTTCTACATTGTAGAATAATAGTGAAGATATCCAAACTATGAAATAACACCTGGGGGGTGCTTTGCTGGTGACACTGTGAATGTAGATAGGTAGGAGGTAGTAGGATAGGATGTAGAAAGGTAGCAGGTAGTTATTGAGGTAGAGTAGACACAGATCTAAGTCTCTTATGAATAAGGATGTCTGTGTCCGAGATGGAAGGAGAGCGGAATAAAGGGACAGTTGCAAACAAAATATAGAGGCAATATAGAAAATGAGAAGAGAGAGAAGGAAAGACGGTGGTGAGGTTTGACAGAAGGGAGTGAGAGAGAGACAGCTAGGAGGAATAATGACTGCATGACCCACAGACACAGAGAGGTAGAATAGATAAGTTTGATGGTATCACTGACACACTCAGACATGCAGTACTCTCACCTACACCATTAATCCTTCAGCACAGACTGTTACGCTGAGCTAAAGTGTTCTACTGAGCTACGCTGAGCTGAGGTGTATGTCGCGGGAAGCTACGGTGTGTGTCGCGTGTCCTGTGCCGTCGGCGGGGGTGATTCATCTGTGTGTGTGTGTGTGTGTGTGTGTGTGTGTGGGGTGGAGAATGGAACACGGACATTACCTCACACACACATTCCTCCTCTCATCTCAACCCACAGGAAGATTTATCTGAGTCTAATGCCCCCTTCACAAACTGAACGTGAAAAAAATGTTCTGGTCATTCCCCTAATTTCGAGGAGCATTTGTAGCATTTCCTGTGTCTTTGCTCTGGTGGTTCTGATTGGATCTTCTATAGTGTTCTTGTTGTGACATTACGGGGCTGATGGATCCTATTAAAGATTCAGATGTCATTCACTCTGCTTCCATATTTATGGAGAAAGGGAAACTAACTGCACGCTGATGGTCAGAAGTACCATCTTTGTGGAGCTGGGAGACAGGAGCCTTGTATCTTTAAGTAAAGCGCCTGGAAAAGGTGAGGTTGAGCCAACTGGCAGAAGATACATAGTAAGGAAGTGTAACGGCTCTCGTTTGTAGAATGAAGAGTGGACCAAGACGCAGCGTGGTAGGCGTACATCGTCTTTTTATTGATGACACCAAAACAAAATAACAAAGACAAAAAACGAAAACGAACAGTTCTGTCAGGCACAGACACTAAACAGAAAACAAGATCCCACCAAACCCAAAAGGAAAATGACAACTTGTATATGATCCCCAATCAGAGACAACGATAGACAGCTGCCTCTGATTGGGAACCACACTCGGCCAAAAACAAAGAAATAGAAAACATAGACTTTCCCACCCGAGTCACACCCTGACCTAACCAAACATAGAGAATAATAAGGATCTCTAAGGTCAGGGCGTGACAGGAAGGCTATCTTTCATCAAGCCAAACCTAGATGCCTTGAGTGACTCATTCACACTATCCTGCATCATCACTCCTATCCTCAACACTCCTATCCTCAACACTCCTATCCTCATCACTCCTGTCCTCATCACTACTGTCCTCAACACTGCTTTCCTCATCACTCCTATCCTCAACACTCCTATCCTCATCACTGCTATCCTCATCACTGCTATCCTCAACACTGCTATTCTCATCACTCCTATCCTCATCACTGCTACATCACTGCTATCCTCATCACTGCTATCCTCCACACTCCTATCCTCATCACTCCTATCCTCAACACTCCTGTCCTCATCACTACTGTCCTCAACACTGCTATCCTCATCATTCCTATCCTCATCACTCCTATCCTCATCACTGCTATCCTCATCAGTCCTATCCTCATCAGCTCATATCCTCAACACTCCTATCCTCATCACTGCTATCCTCACCAGTCCCATCCTCATCACTCCTATCCTCATCACTGCTACCCTCATCATTCCTATCCTCAACACTCCTATCCTCATCACTCCTATCCTCATTTCTGCTATCCTCCATCATCCTATCTCCAACACTCCTACCCTCAACACTCCTATCCCAAACACTCCTTATCCCCAACACTCCTATCCCCAACACTCCTATCCTCATCACTCCTATCCTCATTTCTGCTATCCTCATCATTCCTATCCTCAACACTCCTATCCTCAACACTCCTATCCCCAACACTCCTATCCCCAACACTCCTATCCCCAACACTCCTATCCACACACCTATCCTCACACTCCTATCCAACACTCCTATCCCCAACACTCCTATCCCCACACTCCTATCCCCACCACTCCTATCCCCACACTCCTATCCTCATCACTCCTATCCTCATTTCTGCTATCCTCATCATTCCCTATCCTCACACTATCCTATCCCCAACACTCCTATCCCAACACTCCTATCTCAACACTCCTATCCTCATCACTCCTGTCCTCATCACTACTGTCCTCAACACTGCTTATCTCAACACTCCTATCCCCAACACTCCTATCCTCATCACTGCTATCCTCATCACTGCTATCCTCAACACTGTCTATCCTCATCACTCCTATCCTCATCACTGCTACATCACTGCTATCCTCATCACTGCTATCCTCCACACTCTATCCTCATCACTCCTATCCTCACACTCCTGTCCTCATCACTACTGTCCTCAACACTCCTATCCTCATCATTCCTATCCTCATCACTCCTATCCTCATCACTGCTATCCTCATCACTGTATCCTCATCAGTCCTATCCTCATCAGTCCTATCCTCATCACTCCTATCCTCATCGCCCATCATCCTCAACCACTCTCTATCCTCATCACTGCTATCCTCATCAGTCCTATCCTATCATCTTCTCCTAATCCTCATCATGCTATCCTCATCATCCTCATCATTCCTATCCTCAACACTCCTATCCTCAACACTCCTATCCTCAACACTCCTATCCTCAACACTCCTATCCCCAACACTCCTATCCCCAACACTCCTATCCTCAACACTCCTATCCCCAACACTCCTATCCTCAACACTCCTATCCCCAACACTCCTATCCCCAACACTCCTATCCCCAACACTCCTATCCTCATCACTCCTATCCCCAACACTCCTATCCTCATCACTCCTATCCCCAACACTCCTATCCCCAACACTCCTATCCCCATCACTCCTATCCCCAACACTCCTATCCCCAACACTCCTATCCTCATCACTCCGATTCAACTTTAATGGAATGTGGCAGCTCCAGCAGCAGCAGTACAGGAAAAATCTTCTGATCAGGATTCAATGACTTCTCTCCTCCTGAATCTCTTTCCCCACTCAGTGAAGGCTTCAGTGTTGGCAAGAAGAGAATCAGTCAGCTGCACGCTTTAGTAAACAACAACCAAATTGTTTATCGTTGATCAATGCTACTTACTCCTCTGTATTCAGGTTGGTTGCTGGAGGGAGATGATTCACTAAGTTGCTGTGAGAAAGCAGAAAGTGGAATATAGATTGTTTTAGCTCTTTGGCTAGTTCCACTTGGCTTGGCAGGCAGTATTTTTTAAACGCTAACTGCTGGTTAAGCCCTTCTTCAGTGTGACAGTAGGTTTAAAGGGGCAATCAGCAGTTGCTATATCCATTCATTTTGTTATAAATTAATGAAATTAATGATATAAAGTACCAGTAAAAGGTTGGGACACACCGACTCATTCAAGGGGTTTTCTTTATTTTTACTATTTTCTACATTGTAGAATAATAGTGAAGACATCAAAACTATGAAATAACACATATGGAGATGAGATGATCATGGACTTCAGGAAACAGCAGAGGGAGCACCCCCCTATCCATGTCGACGGGACAGCAGTGTGGAGAAGGTGGAAGGTTTTAAGTTCCTCGGCGTACACATCACTGACAAACTGAAATGGTCCACCCACACAGACAGTGTGGTGAAGAAGGCGCATCAGTACCTCTTCAACCTTAGGAGGCTGAAGAAATTTGGCTTGTCACCTAAAACCCTCACAAACTTTTACAGATGCACAATTGAGAGCATCCTGTCTGGCTGTATCACCGCCTGGTACGGCAACTGCACCGCCCACAACCGTAAGGCTCTCCAGAGGGTGGTGTGATCTGCACAACGCATCACCGGGGGCAAACTACCTGGCCTCCAGGACACCTACAGCACCCAATGTCACAGGAAGGCCAAAAAGATCATCAAGGACAACAACCACCCGAGCCACTGCCTGTTCACCTCGCTATCATCCAGAAGGCGAGGTCAGTACAGGTGCATCAAAGCAGGAACCGAGAGACTGAAAAACAACTTCTATCTCAAGGCCATCAGACTGTTAAATAGCCATCATTAGCACAGTGAGGATGCTGCCTATATACACAGACTTTAATTATTGGCCACTTTAATAAATGAAACACTAGTCACTTTAATAATGTCACTTTAATAATGTTTACATATCTTGCATTACTCATCTCATATGTATATACTGTATTCTACACTATTTTACTGCATCTTAGTCTACAGTCATGACCAAAAGTTTTGAGAATGACACAAATATTAATTTTCACAAAGTCTGCTGCCTCAGTTTGTATGATGGCAATTAGCATATACTCCAGAATGTTATTGTAACGGCGTTCCTCCTCCTCTTCATACGAAGAGGAGGAGCAGGGATCAAACCAAAATGCAGACTTGTGATTTGACATATTATTTATTAAAGTAAAGACGAAAAACACGAACTTCACTTAAAACTAAACAAAACAACAAACGGAGTAGACAAACCTGAACGTAAGGACTTACATGTAACGCAGAACGAACGAACAGGAAAATGACTACACAAAACGACGAACGAACGAAACAGTCCCGTATGGTGCAACATAGACACAGACACAAGAGACAACCACCCACAAACAAACACTGTGAAACTACCTACCTTAATATGATTCTCAATCAGAGGAGATGAAAACCACCTGCCTCTAATTGAGAACCATATTAGGTACCCATTCACCAACATAGAAACAGAAAACATAGACTGCCCACCCAAACTCACGTCCTGACCAACTAACACATACAAAACTAACAGAAAACAGGTCAGGAACGTGAATACCCCCCTCAAGGTGCGTACTCCGAACGCACCACAAAAGTCTAGGGAGGGTCTGGGTGGGCATCTGACCACGGTGGTGGCTCAGGCTTCTGGGCGAGGTCCCCACCCCACCCATAGTTCAATCCCAGCTTACGTCTCCCCCTTAGAATGACCACCCTCTTATTTCCCCCACCTAATTTAAGGGCAAACACCAAGAAAAGGACAGCTCCGGGACAAGGTTAGCTCAGGACAGAGAGGTAGCTCAGACAGAGGGATTAGCTCAGGATAGAGAGGTAGCTCAGGATAGCAGAGGTAGCTCAGGATAGAGGGGCAACTCCGGACTGAAGGGCAGCTCCGGACAGAGAGACAGCTCTGGACTGAGAGGCAGTTCTGGGATGAATGACGGGCTCCGGTACGCTCATGGGCAGGCTGGACGGCTTCTGGACGCTCATGGCAGGCTGATGGCTCTGGACGCTCTGGCAGGCTGACGGCTCTGGAAGCTCATGGCAGGCTGACGGCTTCTGGACGCTCATGGCAGGCTGACGGCTCTGGACGCTCATGGCAGGCTGACGGCTCTGGACGCTCATGCCAGGCTGACGGCTCTAGACGCTCATGGCTCGCTGACGGCTCTGGCTGCTCATGGCTCGCTGACGGCTCTGGCTGCTTCATGCTCACTAACGGCTCTGGAAGTCCCTAGCTTGCTACGTGGCGGCTTCGGCAAGATCCTGTCTGTCTGGCGGCTCTGGCAGATCCTGTCTGGTTGGATGGCTCTGGCCGGATAAGGCGCACTGTAGGCCTGGTGCGTGGTGCCGGAACTGGAGGCACCGGACTGGAGACACGCACTTCCAGGCTAGTGCGGGGAGCAGGGACAGGGCACACTGACCTCTCAAAGCGCACTATAGGCCTGGTGCGTGGTACCGGCACTGGTGGTACCGGGCTAAGGGCACGCACCTCAGGGCGAGTGCGGGGAGAAGGAACAGTGTGTACAGGACTCTGGAGACGCACAGGTGGCTTAGTGCGTGGTGCCGGAACTGGAGGCACTGGGCTGGAGACACGCACCATAGGAAGAGTGCGTGGAGGAGGAACAGGGCTCTGAAGACGCACYGGAAGCCTGGTGCGTGGTGTAGGCACTGGTGGTACTGGGCTAAGGGCACGCACCTCAGGGCGAGTTGTTGTGAAATTGTTAGATATTGCTGCACTGTTGGAACTAGAAGCACAAGCATTTCACTACACCCACAATAATATCTGCTAAACACGTGCAAGTGACCAATCAAATTTGATTTGATTTTGATTAGATATGGAATCATGTAGTAATCAAAACAGCGTTAAACCAATCAAAATATATCTTATATTTTAGATTCTTCAAAGTAGCCATCCTTTGCCTTGATGACAGCTTTGCACACTTTTGGCATTCTCTCAACTAGCTTCATGAGGTAGTCACCTGGAATTTCAATTAACAGGTGTGCCTTGTCCAAACTTTTGACTGGTACTGTATGTCCGCATTGATTATTGAAGAATATAACTTAGAAATGCCCCATGAGTTTAGTTCAACTGTTGTACCCATAATAACCCAAAATATAAACTTGTTTTACTCCAATGTTTGTCAATAAAGTAAATGTAAACAAACTATATAGCATCAAAACATGGTTAAAACTACAATTTTGATATCATGGATGGTCAGTCCTTACATCCATAGCTATGTCTATGCATTTAGGAGTGGTTACATTTCTCCAGACCCATCCTTTTATCTTTTTACCAAAACAGGAGTGGGAAGAAGACTTGGTTATTGTTGCTACTGCTAATTGCAGCTTTAAAGCTTTCTGTGGCCACTCTGCTACCACCACAGCAAGGTTAGAGGAGAGGATGAAGCGAGAGATGGGGTGGGTGACAGGATATTAGATGGATGGATTGTGGGAATGAGGTTGTTCCTCTAAGTTTGGGAACTAAGACATTCACTCACTGATTAGCAGTTGCTAAGCTCTCTGAGGTTTTATTGGTCATCCCTGCCAATGGACAGACATCTCTCTCTCTCATCTTCTTGTGCACTCTTTCTCTCACCTCCACCCTTTTATCATCCTGCTGTCACCCTGTTATCATCCTTTTATCACCTTGTTATCACCCTGTTATGATCCTGTTATCACTGTGTTATCATCACCCAGTTATCATTACCATGTTATCACTCTGTTATCATCACCCTGTTATCATCAAAACCTGTTTATCACCATCTTATAATCAACCTGTTATCACACTGTTATCACCCTGTTATCAGCCTCTTATCGCCCTGTTACCATCCTGTTATCATCCCCATATTGTAACCCTGTTATCATCCTGTTATCACCCTCTTATCAGCACCCTGTTATCATCCTGTTATTACCATGTTATCATCATCCTGTTATCACCCAGTTACCACCCTGATACCAGCCTGTTATCACCCTGTTTTCATCCTGTTATCACCCTGTTTCCACTCAGTTACCACCCTGTTATCATCCTGTTATCACCCTGTTATAATCCTCTTATCACCACCCTCACATAATCATCCAGGGTCAATCTACTCTCCAATTTGTAGAAATAAAGTCAGACAACACTTTTTCTTTTGGCAAGGAATATATTTTAATTTCTCTCAAAGATGACCCACATTTAAATGCTAACCTCACAGCTCCAAAGTGGAGATCACTAGTGCATGTGGAGAGAGATGGAATAGGTCACTACTCAAAAAGTCATTGTTTGGTATTTATTTGGTGCGGTTCTGCCCGTGTCAGATTGAGTTGTTTTGTAGAGCCTCTAGAAAATAAAGCCCAAACGAGCCTGTTGGTACAGCAGTGGGCTGTTGAGTGTGATGTTGCGTGGATAAAGGATTTGTGTATGAGAGAGGTTGTAGAGGGCGAATTGGTCATGTTGTTTTCTGCAGCATTCGTAAGCTCACAGGGACATAATATATGTTTTTCTCTACTGTCTCTGCCTTCTGTCATTCATCAAAGTATGGAACGTGTAAAGTTCAAATAGAAAGATATTCCTAGAGAACTGTCTTGAAACAGAAAGGGTTCAAACTGAGTCTGACATTAAAACATGACAGTTAATCTGAGTTAGTCTGTGGGAACATAGGAATGAGGTGTCTTGTCTGTCCCCCTCTCACTCTTTCCCCTATCTTTCTCTCTCTCTCTCTCTCTCTCTCTCTCTGTCCCCTTCTCTACCTTTCTTCTTCTACCCTTCCCCCCCTCTCTCTCCCCCCTCTCCCTCCTTCTCCCAATGTCAAGTGCTATCTGTTCTCCTGAACAGCAGCAGGCCATTCAGAGCTAAACACTAATCATTCTCCAATCTACAGCTCTGCTCAACACTACTGAGTCCTCTCCACAGCCAGCGCTATCTGAGTAGTTATGAATGGCTCAGATAGGGTAGGCCAAAGAGCCTGAGGGAGGGGTGTGTGGTTATGAATGGCTCAGATAGGGTATGCCACAGAGCCTGAGGGAGGGGTGTGTGGTTATGAATGGCTCAGATAGGGTAGGCCAAAGAGCCTGAGGGAGGGGTGTGTGGTTATGAATGGCTCAGATAGGGTAGGCCAAAAGAGCTGAGGGAGGGGGGTGTTGCGTTATGAAATGGCCTCAGATGGGTAGCCCACAGAGCCCTGAGGGAGGGGTGTGTGGTTATGAATGGCTCAGATAGGGTAGCCCACAGAGCTGAGGGAGGGTGTGTGGTTATGAATGGCTCAGAAGAGGTAGTCCCACAGAGCCGAGGGAGGGGTGTTGTGGTTATGAATGGCTCAGATAGGTACCCACAGAGCCTGAGGAGGGGTGTGTGGTTATGAATGGGTCAGATGGGTAGCCACAAGAGCCTGAGGGAGGGGTGTGTGGTTATGAATGGCTCAGATAGGGTAGCCCACAGAGCCTGAGGGAGGGGTGTGTGGTTATGAATGGCTCAGATAGGGTAGCCCACAGAGCCTGAGGGAGGGGTGTGTGGTTATGAAATGGCTCAGATAGGGTAGCCCACAGAGCCTGAGGGGGGGTGTGTGTTATGAATGGCCAGATAGGGTAGCCACAGAGCCTGAGGAGGGGTGTGTGGTTAGAATGGCTCAGATGGACCCACAGAGCCATGAGGGAGGGGTGGTGTGTGTGTGTGTTGTGTGTGTGTGTGTGTGTTGTGTGTTGTGTGTGTGTGTGTGTGTGGTGTGTGTGTGGTGTGTGTGTGTGTGTGTGTGTGTGTGTGTGTGTGTGTGGTGTGGTGTGTGTGTGTGTGTGTGTGTGTGTGTGTGTGTGTGTGTGTGTGTGTGTGGTGTGTGTGTGGTGTGTGTGTGTGTGTGTGTGTGTGTGTGTGTGTTTTGTTGAGTTTGAGAGTTTGAGTGTCCTCTCTTCTCAGCATGTGTGAGGATGCATTAAACCCTCTTAGGTCTTAAACCAGGGCAGCCCAAACTCCTAATTACCCTTGCAGAGCTAGCACTGAACAAAACCTACCTCTCTGTCTTTCTTAACTTCCTTCTTCAAGTTGTAAACACAGGTCTTGTATTAGTGTGAGTTCTGGTTCCACCCCTCTGAGGAATACAGGTGAGTGATTTTGTCCACTTCACTGAAGGAGGAGAACAGCAATTTGTTCTTTTTGTTTTAAACAATTGCCAGTTTTTTACACTTTGCTGCTGTTAGAATTCAATATCCTGTCAAGATGAGGTGAGGTTTATATGCAGGGAGAGAGAGAAGAAGGAGAGAGGAGAGAGGCTTGAGATTGCTTTTTAAGCTTAAATGGCACCTCAGAAAATAGTGTTTTGTTTGTGAAATCGTGCTCTACTCTGCTCTGTTCTGTTGTCATTTGTGTTTGTGACTGGTTTTCCAGATTGGCTTTGAGTTTAATGTTTACAAGCCTACCTCAGCAATTCAGCCATTATATAGGATAGAAATAAAGATACAGCCTACAGCAAAGTTAAACCAACTGCTGAGAGAGCTACAGTCGAAGTCGGAAAGTTTTACATACACTTAGGTTGGAGTCATTAAAATCAACCACTCCACCCACTCAACCATCTCACAAATCTTGTTCACAAACTATAGTTTTGGCAAGTCGGTTAGGACATCTACTTTGTGCATGACACAAGTAATTTCCAAACAATTGTTTACAGACAGATTATTTCACTTATAATTCACTGTATCACAATTCCAGTGGGTCAGAGTTTACAATATACTAATGTTGACTGTGGCCTTTAAACAGCTTGGAAAATTCCAGAAAATTATGTCATGACTTTAGAAGCTTCTGATAGGCTAATTGACATCATTTGAGTCAAGTGAGGTGTACCTGTGGATGTTATTTCAAGGCCTACCTTCAAACTCAGTCACACTTTGCTTGAAATCATGGGAAAATCAAAAAGAATCAGCCAAGACCTCAGAAAAGAAATGTGTAGACCTCCCACAAGTCTGGTTCATCCTTGGAGCAATTTCCAAAAGCCTGAAGGTACCAGGTTCATCTGTACAAACAATAGTACGCAAGTATAAAACACCATGGGACCACGAAGCCGTCATACCGCTCAGAAGGAGACGCGTCCTGTCTCCTAGAGATGAATGTACTTTGGTGCAAAAAGTGCAAATCAATCCCAGAACAACAGCGAAGGACCTTGTGAAATGCTGGAGGAAAGCAGGTACAAAAGTATCTATATCCACAGTAAAACGAGTCCATATCGACCTAACCTGAAAGGCCGCTCAGCAAGAAAAGGCCACTGCTCCAAAACAGCCATAAAAAAGCCAGACTGTGGTTTGCAACTGCACATGGGGACAAAGATCATACCTTTTGGAGAAATGTCCTCTGGTCTGATGAAACAAAAATAGAGAACTGTTTGGCCATAATGACCATCATTATGTTTGGAGGGAAAGGGGGATGCTTGCAAGCCGAAGAACACCATCCCAACCGTGAAGCACGGGGTGGGCAGCTTGCTTTGCTGCAGGAGGGACTGGTGCACTTCACAAAAATAGATGGCATCATGAGGTAGGACAATTATGAAGCAACATCTCAAGACATCAGTCAGGATGTTAAAGCTTGGTCGCAAATGGGTCTTCCAAATGGACAATGACCCCAAGCATACTTCCAAAGTTGTGGCAAAAATGGCTTAATCTACCGCTTCTCCCTCCCGGATCCGGGATCCTCCTCATCAAAAAAATGACTAGCATAGCTTAGCCTAGCGCCACAGGGATATCATATAATAATATAATTTCATGAAATCACAAGTCCAATACAGCAAATGAAAGATAAACATCTTGTGAATCCAGCATCATTTCCGATTTTTAAAATGTTTTACAGCGAAAACACAATATATATTTATATTAGCTCACACAATAGCCAAACACACAACGCCATTTATTCACCGCCAACATAGCTTTCACAAAACCCACAAATAGAGATAAAATTAATCACTAACCTTTGAACAACTTCATCAGATGACAGTCTTATACCATCATGTTTACAATACATTTATGTTTTGTTTCGAAAATGTGCATATTTAGAGGTACAAATCGTGGTTTTACATTGTGAATACGTAGCCATAATGCACCAAATTGTCCGAAGAAATTGTCCGGACAGTCACGTAATCTAACCAAAAAACTCATCATAAACTTTAACTAAAAAATACATGTTGTACAGCAAATGAAAGATACACTGGTTCTAATGCAACCGCTGTGTTAGATTAAAAAAATAACTTTAGTACAATGTACAGCATGCAATATTGTGAGACAGCGCCCAACAATTCTCTGCCTTGTTGGAGCCAACAATAACCACAAAAATACGAAATAACATCATAAATATTCTCTTACCTTTGATGATCTTCCATCAGAATGTAGTGCAAGGAGTGCTAGTTCCAGAATAAATCGTTGTTTTTGTTTTAGAATGTCCATTTCTTTTGTCGAATTAGCAACTTTGGCTAGCCATGTGGAGCGCACATGTCCAAGAACTCTTAGCGCATGGAACGAAAAATTCCAAAAGTCCCAATAAACGTCGAATAAACTGGTCAAACTCGGTTGAAAATCCAACTTTATGATGTTTTTCTCATATGTATCATAAAATCCGAGCCGGAGCATTTCGTCGTGTATACCTAACGCATTTCAGAAGACAATGTGGGGTTCCCTGGTGCGCAGTTGAATACTGCCAATAGAGCGGACCTGTCACTTCAAAGCTCTCATTCGGTCTCACATCAAGCTAGACACCCCATTCAACATTCTACTGCCTGGTGACATCTAGTGGAAGGCGTATGAAGTGCATACAGATCCATAAATATAAGCCAGTTGAATAGGCAGGCCCTGACACAGAGCCCCATTTTCAGAATTTTCACTTCCTGTTTGGAAGTTTGCTGCCAAATGAGTTCTGTTTTACTCACAGATATAACTCAAACAGTTTTAGAAACTTCAGAGTGTTTTCTATCCAATAGTAATAATAATATGCATATTGTATGATCTAGAACAGAGTACGAGGCCATTTAATTTGGGCACGATTTTCTCAGCGCCCCCTATTAAGAAGAAGTTTTAAGGACAACAAAGTCAAGGTATTGGAGTGGCCATCACAAAGCCCTGACCTCAATCCTATAGAAAATGTGTGGGCAGAACTTAAAAAGCGTGTGCGAGCAAGGATGCCTACAAACCTGACTCAGTTACACCAGCTCTGTCAGGAGGAATGAGCCAAAATTCACCCAACTTATTGTGGGAAGCTTGTGGAAGGCTATCTGAAACGTTTGACCCAAGTTAAACAATTTAAAGGCAATGCTACCAAATACTAATTGAGTGTATGTAAACTTCTGAAACACTGGGAATGTGATGAACGAAATAAAAGCTGAAATAAATCATTCTCTCAACTATTATTCTGACATTTTACATTCTTAAAAGAAAGTGGTGATCCTACCTGACCTAAGACATGGAATTTCTACCAGTATTAAATGTCAGCAATTGTGAAAAACTGAGTTGAAATGTATTTGGCTAAGGTGTATGTAAACTACCGACATCAACTGTACCTCATTTGTCCTCGTGTGTGTGTGTGTGTGTGTGCCTGTCTCTGTGTGTGCTTGCACGTCTGCATCTGGCCGTGCGTGCATTCTCATAATAAGTCGCCACAGTGGGACAATGGTGCTAGACAGCTCTGAGACCCCTGCTCTCTCTCTGGTCTCTCTCTGCTCTCTCAATTCAATTCAATTTAAGGGCTTTATTGGCATGGGAAACATATGTTAACATTGCCAAAGAAAGTGAAATAGATAATAAACAAAGGTGAAATATACAATAAAAATGTACAGTAAACAATACACCAACAGTTCCAAAAGAATAAAGACATTTTAAATGTAATATTATGTCTATATACAGTGTTAAAACGATGTGCACATTTTTAAAGTACAAAAGGGAAAGTAAATAAACATAAATTTGGGTTGTATTTACAATGGTGTTTGTTCTTCACTGGTTGCCCTTTTCTTGTGGCAATAGGTTACATATTGCCACACTTGCTGCTGTGATGGCACACTGTAGTATTTTACCCAGTAGATTTGGGAGTTTATCAAAATTGGGTTTGTTTTCGAATTCTCTGTGGATCTGTGTAATCTGAGGGAAATATGCTTGTCTAATATGGTCATACATTTGGCAGGAGGTTAGGAAGTGCAGCTCAATTTCCACCTCATTTTGTGGGCAGTGTGCACATAGCCTGTCTTCTCTTCAGAGCCAGGTCATCCTATGGCGGCCTTTCTCAATAGAAAGGCTACAGTGAAATGAAAAAAGTAACATGTTAAAAAAAAAAAAAAAGATTATAACAGAAAAGTGGTGCGTGCATATGTATTCACCCCCTTTACTATGAAGCCCCTAAATAAGATCTGGTGCAACCAATTACCTTCAGAAGTGACATAATTAGTTAAATAAAGTCCACCTGTGTGCAAGCTAAGTGTCACATGATCTGTCACATTATCTCAGTATATATACACTTGTTCTGAAAGGCCCCAGAGTCTGCAACACCACTAAAGGGGCACCACCAAGCCAGCGGCACCATGAAGACAAAGGAGCTCTCCAAAAGTTGTGGAGAAGTACAGATCAGGGTTGGGTTATAAAGAAATATCCAAAACTTTAAACATCCCACGGAGCACCATTAAATCCATTATTAAAAAATGGAAAGAATATGGCACCACAACAAACGTGCCAAGAGAGGGCCGCCCACCAAAACTAACAGACCAGGCAAGAAGGGCATTAATCAGAGAGGCAACAAAGAGACCAAAGATGACCCTGAAGGAGCTGCAAAGCTCCACAGCGGAGATTGGAGTATCTGTCCAAGGGCCGTACACTCCACAGAGCTGGGCTTTACGGAAGAGTGGCCAGAAAAAAAGCCATTGCTTGAAGAAAAAAACAAGCAAACACTCAATCTGGTCAGATGAGACTAAAATGTAGCTTTTGGCCATCAAGGAAAACACTATTTTTGGCGCCAACCCAACACCTGTCATCACCCCGAGATTACCAAGGACTGGGAAACTGGTCAGAATTGAAGTAATGATTGATGGCGCTAAATACAGGGAAATTCTTGAGGGAAACCTGTTTCAGTCTTCCAGAGATTTGAGACTGGGACGGAGGTTCACCTTCCAGCAGGACAATGACCCTAAGCATACTGCTAAAGCAACACTTAAGTGGTTTAATGGGAAACATTTAAATCTCTTGAAATGGCCTAGTCAAAGCCCAGACCTCAATTCAATTGAGAATCTGTGGTATGACTTAAAGATTGCTGTACACCAGCAGAACCCATCCAACTTGAAAGAGCTGGAGCAGTTTTGCCTTGAATAATGGGGAAAAAATCCCAGTAGCTATAGAGACATACCCCAAGAGACTTGCAGCTGTAATTACTGCAAAAGTTGGCTCTACAAAGTATTGACTTTGGGGGAGGTGAATAGTTATACACGCTCAAGATTTCTGTTATTTTGTCTTATTTCTTGTTTGTTTCACAATGAAAATATATTTTGCATCTTCAAAGTGGTAGGCATGTTGTGTAAATCAAATGAAATCAAAAAATCTATTTTAATTCCAGGTTGTAAGACAACAAAATAGGAAAAATGCCAAGGGGTGTGAATTCTTTCGCAAGCCACTGTATGGTCACTGAGTCTGTACATAGTCAAAGCTTTCCTTAAGTTTGGTTCTGCCACTGTGTACTCTCTGTTTATGGCCAAATATTATTCCAGTTTGCTCTGTTTTTTTGTTAATTCTTTCCAATGTGTCATGTAATCATCTTTTTGTTTTTGATTTGGTTGGGTGTAATAGTGTTGCTGTCCTGGGACTCTGTGGTGTCTCTCTCTCTCTCTGCTCTCTATCTCTCTATCTCTGTTCTCTCCCTGCCTACTCACTCTGCTTTCTCACTCTGTTCTCTCTCTCGCTCTCTGCTCTCTTGCTCTGTTCTCTCTCTGCTCTCTCTTTCTGTCTGTTCTCTCACTTTTCTCTCTCTGTTCTCTGTCTGTTTTCTCTTCTCTTTCTCTGTTTTCTCTCTGCTCTCTCTCTCTGCTAACTCTCTATCTCTTTCTGCTCTCTCTCTTTGGGTAAATGAGAGCACCTCTAGAAGGATGAACTCCTTCTCTCCTCCCTGCTTCCCACTCTCCTCCCTGCTTCCCACTCTCCTCCCCTGCTTCCCATCTCTCCCCTGCTTCCACTTCTCCTCCCTGCCCCACCACCCCTCCTCCTTCCCACTCTCCCTCCCTTGCTTCCCACTCTCCTCCCCTGCTTCCCACTCTCCTCCCCTGCTTCCCACTTCCTACTTCTCCCCCTGCTTCCCACTCTCCTCCTTGCTTCCCACTCTCCTCCTCTCTCCTCCCTCTCCTCTCCACTCTCTCCTCCCCTGCTTCCCACTTCCTCCCCTGCTTCCCACTCTCCCTCCTCCCCCCTTCCTCCCCTGCTTCCCACTCTCTCTCCCTCCCCTGCTTCCCACTCTCCTCCCTGCTTCCCACTCTTCCCCTGCTTCCCACTCTCCTCCCCTGCTTTCCCACTCTCCTCCCCTGCCTTCCCTCTCCTCCCCTGCTTCCCCTCTCTCTTCCCTGCTTTCCTCTCTCCTCCCCATCTTCCTCTCCCTCCCTCCCTCTGCCTTGGTTTCTCCTTGAACCATAAGAATGTTATCTTGTTTCCATTTACTCTCTTCTCTTCTCCTTCCTCTCTTCTCTCTCTGCTCCTCTCCCTGGGTCTCCTAACATGGGCCCAGACGTCTGGCTACAGCCCTGAGAGAACAGAGAGGAGAGCTTAACATCTTCCTCTCTCCACCATGTGGTTTCTGTCTTGTTTGTAGTCTATCTGGTTGCTGACCTTTAGGCGATATTTGCGCCGTGTGTGTTGTGACTGTGTGTGCATGAGCGTAGATGAGTGTGTTATCTGCTCTAGTGATGGTCCACAGCACATGTTTGTATAGATGGGAGATCTTATCTCTCAGTTGACCTGTAGAAGTGTAGAGGAGCGCAGTAGAACGTGCTCCCCCATCTACCACCACCACCTCCTCCACGCTCTTCCTCCATCCTCATTCCCTTCTCCTGCTCCCCCATCTACCACCACACCTCCTCCACGCTCTTCCTCCATCCTCATTCCCTTCCTCCTGCTCCCCCATCTACCACCACCACCTCCTCCACGCTCTTCCTCCATCCTCATTCCCTTCCTCCTGCTCCCCCATCTACCACACCACCTCTCCACGCTCTTCTCCATCCTCATTCCCTTCCTCCTGCTCCCTCATCTACCACCACCACCTCCTCCACGCTCTTCCTCCATCCTCATTCCCTTCCTCCTGCTCCCTCATCTACCACCACAACCTCCTCCTCCACGCTCTTCCTCAATCTATTCACTTCCTCCTGCTCCCTCATCTACCACCACAACCTCCTCCTGCACGTCTTTCCAAAATAGAACCCAGAAGCAGACCAGGACAAGGAGAGTAGGAGAAGGTGAGTATTTATTACAAGTGTAAATGTAGAGGTAGAAAGATCCAGGTGGCGTAGCGGGCAGCGGCGGTGAGTTGATGAGAGTGAATAGGTAGATCCAAGGGAGTAGCGGAAGCCACCGATGACCAGGCAGGAATGGGGTAAGTGATCCGGGTGAATAACTGTAGACAGAACAAACGGAGGTAAGTTCAAGGCAAGCAAGACGTACAAAACAACAAAACAAACTCTATCAAACTGGAGGCTGATACGCTGGCACAACATACTGTTCATGGCTAACGATCCGGCAGGGAATGGATGTCAGGTCCGAGCTATTTATTTATTTATTTATTTATTTCACCTTTATTTAACCAGGTAGGCAAATTGAGAACACGTTCTCATTTACAATTGCGACCTGGCAAGATAAGCAAAGCAGTTCGACACATACAACAACACATAGTTACACATGGAGTAAAACAAACATACAGTCAATATACAGTGAAAAATAAGTCTATATACAATGTGAGCAAGTGAGGTGAGATAGGGGAGGTGAAGCAAACAAAATATATTAAAAATATATATAATAAATAATAAAAATAAAAAAAAGGCCATGGTGGCGAAGTAAATACAATATAGCAAGTTAAAAAAAACACTGGAATGGTTGGTTTGCAGTGGAAGAAAGTGTAAAGTAGAGATAGAAATAATGGGGTGCAAAGGAGCAAAATAAATAAATAAATACAGTAGGTAAAGAGGTAGTTGTTTGGCTAAATGAAGTGGAGAGTGATGATCAGGACCAGGTGTGCAGATAGCTGATGGGATACAGGTGCAGGTAATCAGAGATCTCCCAACTAGCTACGTCGCCCGGCAACCAGACAGGGTGCGTTCCAGGACACCGGAAACAACCTCCAGGACAGAACACAGGCAAAAACAGACTCAGGAAGCGGGATTCGTGACACCTCCTCCACGCTCTTCCTCCATCCTCATTCACTTCCTCCTGCTCCCTCATCTACCACCACAACCTCCTCCTCCACGCTCTTCTCCATCCTTATTCACTTCCTCCTGCTCCCTCATCTACCACCACAACCTCCTCCTCCACGCTCTTCCTCCATCCTCATCCTCTTCCTTCTGCTCCCTCATCTACCACCAACCTCCTCCTCCACGCTCTTCCTCCATCCTCATCCTCTTCCTTCTGCTCCCTCATCTACCACCACAACCTCCTCCTCCACGCTCTTCCTCCATCCTCATCCTCTTCCTTCTGCTCCTCATCTACCACCACAACCTCCTCCTCCACGCTCTTCCTCCATCCTCATCCTCTTCCTTCTGCTCCCTCATCTACCACCACAACCTCCTCCTCACGCTCTTCCTCCATCCTCATCCTCTTCCTTCTGCTCCCTCATCTACCACCTCCTCCTCCTCTCCAGTAGTATATCAGCTGACTCGTTAGCCTGGCCTTATGCTCCTATGTCCATTAGGGCCAGCCATTATTCAGCCCAGCAGCCTGGGCATCAGGGTCACACACAGACAGGATGGATACCGCTCCTATTCACTCATAGATCACTTCCTGTTAATAACTTCTCTCTCCCTCTCACCCCCAGAGCAGCAGCAGGAAGAGATGTTGATGGAGGGGGGTCACCAGAGAGGGGGCTGGGAGAACGGGGTATCCTGCTCTCTGTGTGTCTGAAGCAGGTGTTCCCTAAGTACACCAAGCAGTTCAGCTACCTGCGGACCAAGGAGCCGATTGCGGTTCCTGGGGGTCAAAGGTAACATGCGCCTGGTGCCCACCAGCTTCAAGAACCTTCATCAGGTACTACAGTACTATACTACCAAGTACTTAAATAAAAAAGGCTTTATAATACATATGATTGATTGATTT
This sequence comes from Salvelinus sp. IW2-2015, assembly GCF_002910315.2. Classification (NCBI taxonomy): domain Eukaryota; kingdom Metazoa; phylum Chordata; class Actinopteri; order Salmoniformes; family Salmonidae; genus Salvelinus; species Salvelinus sp. IW2-2015. Next base: position 89,891 of record NW_019944647.1, read on the forward strand.
ATTACTTGATTCATGATTGATTGGTTGATTGTAGAACTGTAAGCTGAGCATCAGTAACCTCTCCATGGCGTCTGTGGATATCCTCTACATTGACATAACAAGGCGCTGGGCAAACATGCTGCCTGACTCCAGGGAAGCAGGTAACCCTCCAGCCAATCAGAACTAGGTAGAACTAGCTGCGACCTTTTAGAATTGAACAGTTCTCTGAATCCTCTCTCGCAGCGCAGTGACAACATTTGGAGAGTACCCTCTATGAATGATTCACCTTGGACCTGAAAATATGCAGAGGGGGAGGAAGAGAGGGGTGCAGCGTACGGTTGATTGAATGTGGTTCCATTGTTTTCTATCGTTGGCTCAGCTGGATGGAGGGACTGTTTTTAGCGGCATGCAACACAAGGAGTCGTGAGCTGAAATATTTGTTCTAACCCAAAATGAGGGGTGAGAATTTAGTCAGTAACCCTAACGGGGGCAAAATAGGAAACAGAGCCAATCTCTCACTGAATGATTGGTTCACATTGCGAGGGAGGAGGTTGTGTGTGTGTGTATGGGGGGTTAAGATAAGGCAACTATTAAAAAAATAATGTTTTGTGTTTTGGGAAGTGAGAAATGCTGATTCAGGGCATAAACTGAATGCTAAAAGCCCTTATGAACTCAGAGGAAAGTCTCTCTCCTCCCTCCCCTTTTCCGTCCCTCTCTTACTTTGTGAAAAATAACTATCTCTCCCTCTTTTAATCCTTGTATTTCACTCTTCCTAATGTTTTATT
>NW_019944647.1:91348-94731 GCF_002910315.2 Salvelinus sp. IW2-2015
ACCGACTAAACAAACCAACTCAGAGCACAGAAGGATACGTATGGACGTTCCATCCTGCCGAAGCACAGGGTTTGCAATTATGATGAAAAACTACATTGATTTTGGTGGTTAACTTATATTTAGGAGAGTGCCTTTCCCCCAGTCTTACAGACGCACAGATAGATCTGTTTCAGTTGGTGAAAAAGTACTTCTCCACCCGATGAAACCTTCACTGGGCCCAGCGAGCGTGCTCTCGGCCCCCAATGGTGTACACAAGACCTCCACCGCCTGCCGGTCGAGACCGCGCCAGGAGCGGAGTCAAATCACACCTTCCGGGAACACCTGAACCCACCTCTTTAAAGGAATACCTAGGATAGGATAAAAGTAATCCTTCTCTAACCCCCCCCCCTTAAAAGATTTAGATGCACTATTGTAAAGTGGCTTGTTCCCATTTCCACTGGATGTCATAAGGTGAATGCACCAATTTGTAAGTCGCTCTGGATAAGAGCGTCTGCTAAATGACTTAAATGTAAATGTAAATGTAGTTCCAATGAAGCACAAACTGTAGCTGTGTCATCAAGGTTTGTGTGGAGTTTTACCACTTCAGTAGATCTTATTCAGGAAGCACTAGTCGGATCTGTGGGAGAGTCAGGAGATCCACATCCAACGCGACAGGCAGGAGGAGGACAGCTGAGGGATTGAAGCAGCTCCTACTGCTTGCATGCCGTCTCTCTCTCCAAACATGAAGAAGACTTAAAGGATGTAGAGAATATGTGAAATCCCTTTAACTTTTCAAAGCAGCTCAGCAGAAGTTTCTAGTAGCTCCTTCTTCAGGCTTGTATCCTTGGCTAGACATCCCCTTGGCACTGTGTGTGTGTGTGTCATTTACTGGTTTTCTGTGGTTTATTATAAGTTCATCAGTATTGGAGAGTGACTTGACAAGAATCGGGGGAATCAGTGAGATATACAGCGATGAACAGACACCTGGAAGAGTGAATCATGAATTTCTATAATCTATTATGTGTATAGAAGTCTATTTGGATCTAACCTCTCTGTCTTTCTCTTTCCTTCTCTCTCTCTCTCTTTCTCTCAATTCAATTCAAGGGGCTTTATTGGCATGGGAAACATATGTTAACATTGCCTTAGCAAGTGAAGTAGATAATAAACAAAGGTGAAATAAATAATAAAAATGAACAGTAGACATTACACTCACAAAAGATCCAAAAGACATTTAAAATGTCATATTATGTGTCTATATACAGTGTTGTAACGATGAGCAAATGGTTAAAGTACAAAAGGGAAAATAAATAAACATAAATATGGGTTGTATTTACAATGGTTATTCACTGGTTGCCCTTTTCTTGTGGCAACAGGTCACAAATCTTGCTGCTGTGATGGCACACTGTGGTATTTCACCCAGTAGATATGGGAGTTTTTCAAAATTGGATTTGTTTTCAAATTCTTTGTGGATCTGTGTAATCTGAGGGAAATATGTGTCTCTAATATGGTCATACATTTGGCAGGAGGTTAGGAAGTGCAGCTCAGTTTCCACCTCATTTTTTGGGCAGTGTGCATATAGCCTGTCTTCTCTTGAGAGCCAGGTCTGCCTATGGCGGCATTTCTCAATAGCAAGGCTATGGTCACTGAGTCTATACATAGTCAAAGCTTTCCTTTAGTTTGGGTCAGTCACAGTGGTCAGGTATTCTGCCACTGTGTACTCTCTGTTTAGGGACAAATAGCATTCTAGTTTGCTCTGTTTTTTTGTGAATTATTTCCAATGTTTCAAGTAATTATGTTTTTGTTTTGTCATGATTTTGTTGGGTCTAATTATGTTGCTGTCCTGGGGCTCTGTGGGGTCTGTTTGTGTTTGTGAACATAGCCCCAGGACCAGCTTTCTTAGGGGACTCTTCTCCAGGTTCATCTCTCTGTAGGTGATGGCTTTGTTATGGAAGGTTTGGTAATCGCTTCCTTTAAGATGGTTGTAGAATTGAACGTCTCTTTTCTGGATTTTGATCGTTGGCATGCTGAGTCTCAATTTGGTGTTTGTCCCATTTTGTGAATTCTTGGTAGGTGAGCGAGCCCCAGATCTCACAACCATAAAGGGCAATGGGTTCTATAACTGATTCAAGTATTCTTAGCCAGGATAGAAGAGATGTGAATATTTTCTCTCACTCACTCACTCATTCACTCACTCACTCACTCACTCACTCACTCACTCACTCACTCACTCACTCACTCACTCACTCACTCACTCACTCACTCACTCACTCACTCACTCATATAATCGCTCTCCACCACATCTCTTCTATCCTTCTCCTGTCAGGCATGGGTCTCCAGGTTTTGTGGAGGGCTTTCTACCCCCGCCAGCGCAGGTTCAAGTCTCTCTGCTGAGATGTGTGAGGCTCAGCTGGAGAACCAGGGAGTCCTGGAGATCTCTTCCTAAAAACAGCACCTGGTCCAGCAGGCGCTCTGTGAACTACAGTTGTACCCAGCCAGGCAGGACTCACCACACACCAACATCACCCAGGCCAGGCCAGGCCGGTCAGCCCCCCAGCTCTTGTCCCTGCCCAACCTGCAGCAGAGGGCCTCTTCCCGGACTACCAGCCTGCATCAGCGGTTTACGGACCCCGACACCTGGCACACAGGCCAATGTAGAGAACTGACCTGACTCAGGCTAGAAGCTATACTCCCACACACAGACCTCAGAGGAGCACACAGACTGGCCTCCTCTCCACTGGAAATGTCCTCCAGGGTGTCCTGTCAGAGCAGACAGACAGATTGTGGGAGCTGAACCTCAGAGGCTGACTTCCAGGAGACCTGTTCTGGCTTGATTAACTTTCGGTGAAGACGAGGAGGAGAGGGGAAGGTTAGTAGCATAAGCGTGTTGAGGAAGTGGAGGAACAAGGGATGAAGTAGATAGAGGGAAGTTTGTTCCCTCCGTGTGTGTGTGTGTGTGTGTGTGGTGGTGTGTGTGTGTGTTGTTGTGGGTGGGTGTGTGTGTGTGTGTGTGTGATGTGTGTGTGTTGTGTGTGTGTGTGTGTGTGTGTGGTGTGTGTGTGTGCTGTGTGTGTGTGTGTGTGTGTGTGTGTGTGTAACGCCAGGCCACTCAGTCTAGGGGGAGATGTATGGTTGTAAAGCCCTGCTTGGATGCACTTAATTGTTTCTTACCTCCAGGGTGGTGTGGTGCCTCCTTTCATCCCTGTCAAGCATACCCACTGGACATCACACACGTTTGTTTTTGTTCTTCTATCCTCGTGGGGACCTGAAATTTAATTTCCATTCAAATCTATTTTTCCTTAACCTGTTACCCAACTCTAACTTTCTAACATAACCCCTTAACCTAACTCTAACCCAAACCCTAATTTGTGACCCTTACCAAAGCCTAACCCCTAAGCTTAAATATC
>NW_019944647.1:102346-103848 GCF_002910315.2 Salvelinus sp. IW2-2015
CACACACACACACACACACACACACACACACACACACACACACACACACACACACACACACACACACACACACACACACACACACAGAGCAGTGTTTGTGCATGCATGTGTGTGTTATTGTATTTGCGATAATTGCCAGCGGTTCTGCCATTCGGCTGTTCCAGCTCACAGAAGCATATGTTTTGCGATTCAATACTGTGATTTTATTGGAATTCGATGCTCCAAACATATTGTTCACTGTATGTCTGCTGTAGAGGGACAAGAGAAAGCAATGAATATAAATGTTTTGGAATATAAAAGTGGTCAGCTCAAAACATGTTGACTCACCCTTTAAAAGAAGATTGAGAACTAGCTATAGGCTGATAAATACAGGTACAGCCACAACATTTTCTATTATATATATATATATATATGTTATATTTGTGTTTTTTACAAGTCGATACTTGGAGTCACAGTATTGACTAGCAAAAATGAGGGGCTATGGTTTGATTTAGGACTGGGTATTTCCTCTGCTTTTTTAAAATTTGGGCTATGGCAGTCTTACAAATCAGTTTGAGAGTGTTCTTGACAGTATTCAATCTTAAGAAAGTATGGTTTGAAGTGACTGAAATGCATCAGAAAGGTATTGGGATGTTCAGAAGATCATCAGGCAATAAATCATTTTGCATGATCTTCTGTGCAGAAAAGAACATCATCATTGATGATATTCTTTCCCCCCCAGTCTGATTTAGTGCCTGGTCTCGTCCACTCAGTTCTTGTGGGCATAGTCAATGGAAACAGTATGTACATACAGTGGGGAGAACAAGTATTTGATACACTGCTGATTTTGCAGGTTTTCCTACTTACAATAGCATGTAGAGGTCTGTAATTTGTATCATAGGTACACTTCAACTGTGAGAGACGGAATCAAAAAAAATCACAAAATCCAGAAAATCACATTGTATGATTTTTAAGTAATTAATTAGCATTTTATTGCATGACATAAGTATTTGAGACATCAGAAAAGCAGAACTTAATATTTGGTACAGAAACCTTTGTTTGCAATTACAGAGATCATACGGTTCCTGTAGTTCTTGACCAGGTTTGCACACACTGCAGCAGGGATTTTGGCCCACTCCTCCATACAGACCTTCTCCAGATCCTTCAGGTTTCGGGGCTGTCGCTGGGCAATACGGACTTTCAGCTCCCTCCAAAGATTTCTATTGGGTTCAGGTCTGGAGACTGGCTAGGGCACTCCAGGACCTTGAGATGCTTCTTACGGAGCCACTCCTTAGTTTCCCTGGCTGTGTGTTTCGGGTCGTTGTCATGCTGGAAGACCCAGCCACGACACATCTTCAATGCTCTTACTGAGGGAAGGAGGTTGTTGGCCAAGATCTCGCGATACATGGCCTCATCCATCCTCCCCTCAATACGGTGCAGGCGTCCTGTCCCCTTTGCAGAAAAGCATCCCCAAAGAATGATGTTTCCACCTCCATGCTTCACGGTTGGGATGGTGTTCTTGG
>NW_019944648.1:0-31706 GCF_002910315.2 Salvelinus sp. IW2-2015
AAATCCTCAGAATATTCGAGTAATGTGTAATCGCAGGTCTTACCTGTTATGGTTATTGATCCAAGGTTTTACTGTAATGTGAGTACCCAGGTCTTACCTGTATGTGTATCCAGGTCTTACCTGTAATGTTGTGATCCCAGGTTTTAGGTCTTACCTTAATGGCTTTGTTTGATCCCAGGTTTACCGTAAGATGTGTTGATCCCGGTCTACCTATAATGTGTGTTATCCCAGGTCTTACCTTAATATGGTTTATCCCAGTCTGCGTAAGGTGTGTATCCGGTCTTACGCTGTAATGTTTTGATCCCAGGTCTTACCTAATGGTGTGTGATCCAGGTCTACCTGTAATGTTGTGTTATCCAGGTTACCCTGTAATGTTGTGTTATCCAGGTCTTACCTATGTGGTGATCCAGTCTTACCGTAATGTTTTTTCCAGGTCTTACCTATGCTGTGTGATCCCGGTCTTACCTGAATGTGTGTTGACCCAGGGTCTTGTCTTACCTGTAATGGCTTGTTGACCTTACCTGAATGTTTTTATCCAGGGTCTTACCTGGAATGGTTGTAATCGCAGGTCTTACCTTTTAATGGTGTGTGATCCCAGTCTAGGTTTTACTGTAATGTGTGTTGATCCAGGTCATACTTAATGGTGTTTGACCCAGTCTTACTAAATGGTTTGTTATCCAGGGTCTCCTTAGCGTCTACCTTAATGGTGTGTTCATACCAGTTTACCTTAATGTGGTGTTATCCCAGGTCTTACACTGTAATGTGTGTTGATCCAGGTTTACCTGAAATGTTCTGTTGATACCAGGTTTTACCTGTAATGCGTGGTTATCCCAGGTCTACTGATGTTGTACCCAGGGTCTTCCTTAATGTGATTTATTCCCAGGTCTTGCCGTAATGGTGTGTTGGTCGCCAGTCTTAGTCATACCTTAATTGTTATTGATCCCAGGTTTACCTGTAATGTGTTTTTCTTTCAGTTTTGACCTGTAATGTTGTTTGATCCCAGGTTTTACCTTATGTGTGTTGATCCAGTTTGGCTCTACCGTATGTGTTGGTCCAGTCTACCTTAATGTTCTTGTTATCCAGGTTTTAGGTCTTACCTGTAATGGTGTGTTAATCCCAGCGCTACCTGTAATGTGTTTGATCCCAGGTATTACCTGAATGGGTGTTTATCCCAGGTCTACCTGTAATGTGTTTGACCCAGTTTACACATGTGTGTGATCCATGTCTTAGTTTACCTGTAATGTTGTTTCCCAGGTCTACCTGAATTTTGTTGATCCCGTGCTACCTTAATGGTGTGTTGTCCCAGGTCTACCTTAATGTGTGTTGATCCCAGGCTTTCCTGTAATGGTGTATCCAGGTCTTACCATTATTGTTATCCAGGTTCAGTTAATTGGCTTGTGTTGATCCAGGTCTTACTGATTAATGTGTGTTATCCCAGGTCTTACTAAGCCACAGCATCATGAATAACTGTGATGCAGCTCACTAGGAGACCTCAGAAGTCAAGTAATCACCAGATGACTTCCAGATCAGTAGGATTGAATACCAATTAATCAAAGAACTACGGACACACCACCACACAGCAAAATCATCTAAACCCAAAGGCAATTTTTTTCGCCACCAAAAACACCTAACCAAACTTAAAAGTATATGACAAAGTTTACAAAATCACACATTCACAAAGACATCAGCAATACTGTGTTTAGTAACAACACAACACAAAAAAAACAGGAAAAGTTCATCAATTAAACACCATGCCACTCAATTGGAGTGTGTTTAAGGCCAGTCTCTACGACTACAGAGCTAGCCTAACTGTGGGATTGTTTAACAGCAACAACCGAGGCTATAACTATTGGATTATTTAAGCAAGGCTAACGGCCAAAAGATACCAACTAGTTGGAGTTGATTTAAGCCAGCTAACGGCAAACAGCTAACCTAACTAGTTGGAGTGTGTTTAAGGCCAAGCTACGGCCAAACAGACACCTAACTAGTTGGAGTTTATTAAGCCAAGTCTAACGGCCAAACAGATTACCTAACTAGTTGGAGTTGTATTAAGCCAAGGCTAACGCCACAGAGCTACCTAACTAGTTGGAGTTGTGTTAAGCCAAGGCTAACGGTCCAAACAGAGCTACCTAACTAGTTGAGTTGTATTTAAGGCCAAGTCTAACGGCCAAACAGAGTTACCTAACTAGTTGGAGTTGTATTTAAGCCAAGTCTAACGGCAAACAAGCACCTAACTAGTTGGAGTTGTGTTAAGGCCAAGCTAACCGATACAGAGCTACCTAACTAGTTGATGTATTAAGCCAAGCTAACGGCCAACAGACTACCTAACTAGTTGGAGTTTATTAAGCCAAGCTAACGGCAACAGATACCTAACTAGTTGGAGTTGATTTAAGCCAGCTAACGCCCAACAGAGCTACCTAACTAGTGGAGTTGTATTAGCTAAGCCAACTGCAACAGAGCTACCTAACTAGTTGGAGTTGTATTTAAGGCCAAGGCTAACGGCCAAACAGAGCTACCTAACTAGTTGGAGTTGTATTTAGGCAAGTCTAACGGCCAACACAGAGCTACCTAACTAGTTGGAGTATTTAGGCAAGTACGCCAACAAGAGCCTAACTAGTTGGTGTTAAGCCAAGTCTAACGCCAAACAGAAGCTACCTAACTAGTGGAGTGTTATTAAGGCAAGTCTAACGGCCAAACAGAGCTACCTAACTAGTTGAGTTGATTTAAGCCAAGCTAACAGCCAAAACAGAGCTACCTAACTAGTTCTAGATCTCTTATGGATTGAATTATAACAAAACTATATATTTACTGTGCCACCATGTGTTTAGTCTGTCTGCGTTATGTCCTTTCAGTGTCTGAGGTGGACGTTTCCATTGGTCAAGCTGCTGAAGCAAACGCATGGAGACAGAAGCAGAGTTTTGCTGACTTCTTCCTGAGGACCAATCAGCACTCTACCACTAGACACTCTGTGTGCTTCACTTTCATATCCACATACTGTATGATAGTGGTGGAGTGGGAGATGACGGGGGAGGATATTTTCCCCAAAAAATGGTTGAACTGTTGTGGGTACTTACAAGAGCTCTGATCTACAGCTAAGTCACATGACCAGGATATTCCTTCAAAGGAACTGAAAAGAAGCCTGGGTGTATTCACTAGGACCCAAATTGAATGAAACGGAATGAAACGGGTGCACCTACCTGAATTTGACCAATAGATACTCTTTTCATTGCAAACGTTATGCCTTTGGAGTAACTCTTTCCATTGCAAAACGTGTTGGAATGATTACACCCTGATATTCTAGAATCAGACAGGTTGATTGTTTCACATTCTAGAATCTAGACAGAGATTGGATTGATTTCGAATCTGAATCTAGACAGAGATGTGTTTTCCTACATTCTAGAATCTAGACAGAGAGTTGGATTGTTTCCTAACTCTAGAATCTAGACAGAGAGTTGGATGTTCCTAACATTCTAGATTCTAGACGAGAGTTGGATTGTTTCCTAACATTCTAGAATCTAGACAGAGAGTTGATGTTTCCTACATTCTAGAACTACACAGAGAGTTGGATTGTTTTCTAACATTCTAGAATCTAGACGAGAGTTGGATTTTTTTAATTCTAAATCTACGATTGATTTCTAACATTCTAGAATCTAGACAGAAGTTGATTGTTTCCTACCATTCTGAATCTAGACAGAGTGTGGTGATTTGTTTCTAACATTCTAGAATCAACAGAGATTGGATTTTTTTCTAACATTCTAAATCTAGACGAGTGAGTATTGTACCAGATTATTGTTTTACTCTGATTAACAGAGAGTTCTACACTAGAATCTAGACAGAGGATTGGATTGTTTTCTAACATTCTAGAATCTAACAGAGACGTTGGAGGTTTTCTAAATTCTAGAACTAGACGGAAGTGGAATTGGTTTCCCTAAAATTCTAAATCTACCGAGAGTTGGATTGTTTTTCTAAACATTCTAGAATCTAGACAGAGGTTGATGTTTCTACATTCTAGACTAGACAGGAAGGGATTGTTTCTAACATCTAGATCTAGACAGAGAGGGATTGTTTCTAACTCATAGAATCTAGACAGAGAGTGTCGGATTGTTCCTAAACATTCTAGAATCTAGCAGAGATGTGGATACATTCTGATTTACAGGAGTGGGTTTCCTAACATTTCTTAAGAATCTAGACTAGAGATTGGATTTTCTCTAACATTCTAGAATAGACAGAAAAGAGTGATGGTCCTAACATTCTAGAATCAACAGAGATTGGATTGGTTCTTTAAATTCTGAGTTCTAGACAAGATTGGGGATTGTTTCTAACTATCTAGAAATCTAGACAGAAGTTGAGTTGTTTCCTAACATTCTGAACTAGACAGAGAGTGATTGTTTCTAATTCTGATCTAGACGAAGTGGCGATTGTTTTTCATCTAGACAGAATTTTCTAACTCTAGATCAAGAGATGGATTGTTTCTACATTCTAGAATCTAGACAAGAGTTGGATTTTTTCTAACATTCTGAATAGACAAGTGTGGATTGGTTTCTCAGTTAACGGATTTCTACTTAGGAATCTAGACAGAGAGTTATGTTTCTCTCACATATCAGATCTACAGGAAGTTGGATTGTTTCTAACATCTGATTTAGAACAGAGAGTGGGATGTTTCCTCAACATTCTATAATCTAGACAGAAGTGTGATGTTTTCAACTATTGACGGTTTGATCCTAACATTCCTAGAATAGCCAGAGGTGGATTGTTTTCCTAACATTGATCTACAAGAATGGTTTACAGATCAGACAGAGAGTTGGATTTTGTCTAAACATCTAAGTCTAACAAGGTGGATTGATTCCTAACTTCGTAATCTTAGACAGAGATAGAGAGTTGGATTGTTTTCTAACATTCTAGAATCTAGACAGAGAGTTGGATTGTTTCCTAACATTCTAGAATCTAGACAGAGAGTTGGATTGTTTCCTAAAATTCTAGAATCTAGACAGAGAGTTGGATTGTTTCCTAACATTCTAGAATCTAGACAGAGAGTTGGATTGGTTATTGGGATAGATTCCTGGCACTAGCCCCTGCCTATCAAGAGCATGTTCAGTTCCCCAAGTTCACAAAATGAAAAATTGTTTGTGAATGTGCGTATGGCTGAGCTGTCTGATATAGTGGAGTCACCAGACAGTTTTCCCTCCCAGCCATTTCTGGATTAAGTGCTGTCTGTTAGTCAACATGGTGATTGAGTTGAACCGAAAAAGGAACTCAATGTTGCCCCAAGACATTTTGAATAAATACCAGACTGTGAGGCTTGGGAATAAACTGTAGTGGACTTTCATGCTTGTAATTCTTTTTTACCCCCTTATTTTATGTCCATGAATGGATATTCTATATTTTATGAAATTGCACCATATTTATCATACATAGTGTTAAGCACTCACAGGACATGCTAGTAAATCTAGTTCTGAGGTCAACTAAAAACAAGTTATTTTCCTCCAGCACTGAGATCTGAACAAAGAGTGTTAAATGTGGCTTCTCCATCTAAAATAAATAAATAAATAAAAATCCACTTTGCCAAAGCAGGTGCTAGAACCAATTAGTAATTAATTAATTAAAGAGTAGACAAGGGATGTAATAAATGCCATCCACCTGGCCAACACACCTGGTCTGATTATGATCAATAAGAGTCATTAGCTGATCCGTGGACATGTTCCCAAACAGTAACCGTTCTACACGCACCTGCCAGGCTTCACAGTGCACCAACATTATCACCTATCTGACTCGTGACGGTTTATCATTTTGCCTTTTAATAGTGTTTCATATTTTGTTTTATCGGCACGTGTTCTTTATGCTCCCATCCACTTTACAAGAGAAATCATAAGAACATTTGAGCCAAGGTTGAGATTAAGTTGATTACGTTTAAAGTAGCCCGTTGTACGGACTGATATGACAGTGTATGAACCAAATAGTCAGTATTGTATTGTATATTACCGCAGAAGTACTTATGTTTCCAAAGGAAACAATCTGAATGGCTAGATAAATGGAATACAGTTTATCTGTAATGTGGGTAATTTAAGCAGAGAGGGTGAACTGTTTTAAGCCAATGTAACTTATAACATAAATCAAGAACCAAAATGGTAAGGTAATATATAGGAGAGTTTTGTTTAGCCATTACGCTACGTAGTATGTTAGCTCTGTAACTAATGCACACATAACGGTAAGGTAATTATATAGGAGAGTTTTGTTAGCCGTTTTTCTTATCGCTACGTAGTATGCTTAGCCTCTGTAACTAATGCACACATAAGGTAGGTAATATATAGGAAGTTTTGTTTGCCATTACGCTAAAGTAGTATGTTAGCTCTGTAACTATGCACACATAACGGTAAGGTAATAATAAGGAGAGTAGTGGTTTAGCCATTAGCTACGTAGTATGGTTTTAGTCTGTATACTAATGCACCCACAGCTCTGCAGTGTAGGGAGTTAACCGACAAGCTGCCACAGCTTCCAACACCCGTTGTTGTCAAGCCTTCCGTTGGGAAGCCCTGGTTCTACCACAAGCGATTCGGATGACTAAATATACAACTGAACACAAGTAGAAACACAGCACAGAGTAAAGTTGTTGGTTCATGTTTCATGACGAATAAAAAAAGATTCCAGATAAACGTCCTTAGGCACAACAAGCTTAATTCTCTGAAATGTTGTGCACAAATTTGTTTACATCCCCTGTATTAGTGAGCATTTCTCCTTTACCAAGATAATCCATCCACCTGACAGGTGTGGCATATCAAGAAGCTGATTAAACAGCATGATCATTACACAGGTGCACCTTGTGCTGAGGACAGTTAAAGGTTCCTCTAAAATGTACGGTTTTGTCACACAATACTTCCAACCGGCCTTACAACTGCAGATCATGTGTGTGGTGTCATGCGGGCGAGCGGTTTGCTGATGTCAACGTTGTGAACAGAGAGCCCCATGGTGGCGGTGTGGTTATGGTATGTGCAGGCATAAGCTGAGGACAACAAACACAATTCCATTTCATAATTGGCGATTTGAAAGCTCAAAAATACATTGATGAGATCCTGAGGCCCATTTGTTAAAGGTATCTGTGACCAACAGATGCATATCTGTATTCCCAGTCATGTGAAATCCATAGATTAGGACCTAATGAATGTATTTCAATGGACTGATTTTCCTCATATGATCTGTAACTCAGTGAAATCTTTCAAATTGTTGCATGTTGCGTTTATATTTTTGTTCAGTATATTTTAAAGTCCTTTCTAAGGACGGCAAAATATGCTGTAAAGTGGACGGTCAGTGTTTTAATCTGTCTACTATCAGTATTTATTTAGCTACACATACTGCTCTTAATGATGCACGTATTAACGTCTCAAAGAACGTTGACTACGTAGTGTTATGACTGTTTATATACTAGACATGGAAGAGCTATGATGCTGTTTAAATTGAACTAAGATACCTTATTAGGCCTATGAGAGTTGATCGTATCAGGACTGGTGGGGTCTGAGATATGATTCTCAGCCAGACTCACACCACACTATTTATCCACAAGGAATTCAATCAAATCAAATTGTATTTGTCACATGCGCCAAATACAACAGGTATGGAACTTACAGTGAAATGGTTACTTACAAGGCCTTAACCAACAATGCAGTTTTAAGAAAATACCCCCCAAAAAGTAAGAGATAAGAATAACAAATATGTAAAGAGCAGCAGTAATTAACAATAGCAGGGCTATATACAGGGGGGTACCGGTAAAGACTCAATGTGCGGGGGCACTGGTGTCGACGGAGGATACACAGAATTGAAGGTAATTTCTCTTCCGAAATACCATGTCTGTTTCACAGCCTCTGGCTGTCACAGCACTATATGTATTTATGGGCCAGTCTTAGAGTGTACTAGAAACACAACACAATACTCTGGGAAGGCTGGACAGCGTGATGCCAAAGGTAATAACAACACAATGTTGAATTCATWGCATCTGTTAGACAGGGAGTCTACACAGTTGACTTCAATATAAATGTGAGGAATTTGGTGATAAAATGTCCACTGCTTTGAATCGAGTTGGAGGCAACGACCGGAAGTGGAGGAAGGAAAATTATTTCAAGATGGAGCTGTTACCTGGAGGGAGATAGCTAGGCTTTTTATTTTTTACATTATCTCTGATCTGCTTTATAAAGTTTATAAATATTTAATATCCATAATTAAAATCGCTAATGAAATGGATACCAATTTTACAATTAAGCATCTTCCGTTTTGGCACAAAAATGAGGCGAKGCTAGTAAGCTAATTTGGCCCCAGTAGTGCTCGTATCAGCATGCGCAAGTGAGGAGCCCTCATTAATAAGGATCCGCCCCTTTTTTTTTTTTTTATCGCCTAAAATGACATACAAAAATCGAACTGCCTGTAGCTCAGGCTCTGAAGCAAGGATATGCATTTTATTGGTACCAGTTGAAAGGAAACACTTTGAAGTTTATGGAAATGTGAAATAAATGTAGGAGAATATAACACAACAGATCTGGTTAAAGATAATACAAAGAAAAAGCCAACCGTTCTTTTGTATTTTCTTGTACCATCATATTTGAAATAAAAGAGAAAGGCCATAATGTATTATTCCAGCCCAGGTGCAGTTTAGATTTTGGCCACTAGATGGCAGCAGTATATGTGCAAAGTTTTAGACTGATCCAATGAACAATTGTATTTCTGTTCAAAATGTATCAAGACTGCAYAAATGTGCCTAATTTGTTTATTAATAACTTTTCATGTTCAAATTTGTGCACTCTCCTCAAACAATAGCATGGTATTATTTCACTGTAATAGCTACTGTAAAGTGGTCAGTGCAGTTAAACAAACAAGAATTTAAGCTTTCTGCCCATATCAGATATGTCTATGTCCTGGGAAATGTTCTTGTTACTTACAACCTCATACTAATCACATTAGCCTACATTAGCTCAACAGTCCTCCATGACATAGGACCACACAATGTCAACAGCACATGACATAGGACCACACAATGTCAACAGCACATGACATAGGACCACACAATGTCAACAGCACATGAATAGGACCACACAATGTCAACAGCACATGACAAAATCCAAACGGTGGATCTGAGACGGTGGATAACGACACATGGGTAAGTTCACCAAACAGGAAGGAATGTTGTTAAACGTTTTGACGTCATGTGGAGTAAAACTGCCTGTCAGAATAACTAAACAAATAGGCCTAGCTGTAGTGTTGTGGTAACCTAAATGTACTGTCTATGCCGTTCCGTACCATCACTCATCCATATATCTTTATGTACATATTCTTTATCCCGTTACACTTGTGTGTGTATAAGGTAGTAGTTGGGGAATTGTTAGGTTAGATTACTCGTTGGTTATTACTGCATTGTCGGAACTAGAAGCACGAGCATTTCGCTACACTCGCATTAACATCTGCTAATCATGTGTATGTGACGAATACAATTTGATTTGATTTAATTGTTTTTTTTATTGTGCAACTACACCAGAACGCTGGGTCTGGCTGCTCTGAAATTCCCTTTATAATTAGGCTACTGCTACTCTATGACAATACACAAGCCCATTGCTTGCGCTATTTAAGCAAAGCTTGGCTTGCAGTAGGTCTAGGATACACCCTGTCACCCTGTAGAGAAAGGAAATTAAACGTCAACACACTTCAAAGCTTCTCTTTCCTCTGTTCTCTTTAGAAGACACAAACAGGTGTGGCTAGAAAACACATTCAACATTTATATAGGAGCCCATTTCCATTAGGGTTAAAGTCCTTCTGATAGGASCCCATTTCCATTAGGGTTAAAGTCCKTCTGATAGGASCCCATTTCCATTAGGKTTAAAGTCCKTCTGATAGGAGCCCATTTCCATTAGGGTTAAAGTCCKTCTGATAGGASCCCATTTCCATTAGGTTTAAAGTCCTTCTGATAGGAGCCCATTTTCAGAACGTGCATACCCGGTAAAAAAATTAACTGGTACACGTTAGATTGTGTCACTACAACAACAGTTGACAGAAAAATATATTTTTTTAAATCACAGATTTAAAAAATTAGAGAGTGATGTTACGGAGACAAATGAACCTAGAACAAGCAACTCCTATGAACACTAGGTGTGGTTGTCTGTTGCCATGGACTCCTGCTAGAAGTTCGAACACTCCTATGAACACTAGGTGTGGTTGTCGGTTGCCATGGACTCCTGCTAGAAGTTCGAACACTCCTATGAGACACTAGGTGTGGGTTGTCGGTTGATGGACTCCTGCTAGAAGTTCGAACACTCCTATGAACACTAGGTGTGGGTTGTCGTTTGCCATGGACTCCTGCTGGAAGTTCAACACACTCCTATGAAACACTAGGTGTGGTTGTCGGTTGCATGGACTCCCTGCTAGGAAGTTCGAACACTCCTATGAACACTAGGTGTGGTGTCGGTTGCCATGGACTCCTGCTAGAGTTCGAACATCCTATGAACACTAGGTGTGGTTGTCGGTTGCCATGGACTCCTGCTGGAAGTTCAGACACTCCTATGAACACTAGGTGTGGTTGTCGGTTGCCATGGACTCCTGCTAGAAGTTCGAACACTCCTATGAACACTAGGTTGTGGTTTGTCGGTTGCCATGGACTCCTGCTGGAAGTTCGAACACTCCTATGAACACTAGGTGTGGTTGTGCGTTGCCATGGACTCCTGCTAGAAGTTCGAACTCCTATGAACATAGGTGTGGTTATCGGTTGCCATGGACTCCTGCTGGAGTGAACACTCCTATGAACATAGGTGTGGTTGTCGGTTGCCATGGACTCCTGCTAGAAGTTCGAACACTCCTATGACACTAGTGTGGTTGTCGGTTGCCATGGACTCCTGCTAGAAGTTAGAAACACTAGGTGTGGTTGTCGGTTGCCATGAACTCTGCTAAGAAGTTAGAACACTAGGCTTGTGGTGTCGGTTGCCATGGCTCCTTGCCTGGAAGTTAGAACACTAGGTGTGGTTGTCGGTTGCCATGGACTCCTGCTGGAAGTCAACTTGAACTGTTTGAGGACATCTCTATCATGTCCTAATTACAAAGGATGAAAACTTTCCCTCTCGGTTCAGAGCACAATAATAATGAGGTCAGTGATTATGTTAATTGAAGTCGTTTCTCTACAACATATCTGTGTGTCTAATTCTAATCTAAGGAGAGAACAAGATACCTTCCCCAAGGGTACAGAATATGTTGTGTAGCTTTAATGACAATCTGTTAGGATTTGTGGTACTTTAATTCAACTCATGCCAAGACCTAAACGTGTCCTAATATAAACCTATTGACATCTTAAAATATGTTGAACCAATAAATTCGAATTTCCTACGAATCACCAGGCTACACAAAAAAAWATATATTATGTAACAGAATTACACGATTTGTTATTTCACAAAATTGCCTATTCAAAAATGGTTTAGCTCAAAGCTCAAAGATGCATAGATTTTAGTTAGGTTACAACAAAATAAATAAATCCACATGAAAAATATTTTGTCCAAATTTAATTACGAAAATTCTAAACTGAATTGCCTGTCTTGTCACATAAAATAAATGAATGGAAGTAAAATTAAATATTCACATCAGCTATACATATGGTATATCTAATCTTTAACCTTTGGTAGTGCGCATGCTCCTGTATTTTTAATAGATTAACGTTGGTAGTGCGCATGCTCCGGTATCATTATGGGAGTGTTCCAATCTAGTGCGTCACCTCCAGATATGACCATCTATTATTATGATGAGCTGCAAGTAACACAGCAGATGTCTACAAGCTGGTCTCTTTCTGTGTGTGTCTCTCTCTCTCTCTCTCTCTCTCTCTCACTCTCTCTCTCTCTCTCTCTCTCTCTCTCTCTCTCTCTCTCTCTTATGAAGAGCAAATAAAATACCAACCTTAATCTAATAGGATTTAACTTACAAAACAACGAAATAGCATTTATGTTTTACTGCCTTCTACAAATGTAATTAAAAACTGTTTAGCATACATGAGATAACTAGTCAAATTACCTGTGCCATAAAAAAGGAGAGGTAAAATACCCATAGCAACAAAACAAAAAACGCAGGCCTACCGACATTACTTCTGGGTAGTTGTGTGTCATAAAACAACAAAGATTAACAACTTGAATTGTCGGCCTAATTTGTACAGTTGACATGATGCCTTCTGTAGGGGACGGATGGTGATGTTTTTCTAGCCCTAAACCACTGCATCATGGTGTGAACCAACGGCCCAGGGAGAAAGCTACCCCTGGTCTACCCCTGTCGCAAACATCTAATTGGAATGAACCCATTTAGCAACGTGTCAGGGCAAGGCGACAACATGGACAATGTCAGGGCCTCTACAAATCTTCTGTGGTCTAAACTTAATAGCGTGTCACTGTGCCTGTCCAGCACCACTACTGGCTGGTTGGTGTCTCAGACAGCTAGCTGCATGACTCATGGTACATGACCGTTCTTTATTTAGCTGCTAGGTGATTTGGGCGAATCGCAGGGAAAAAGGTGGAACATACATACAATAATACTGCATGATGGCAGGAAACGCATGTTAACCCTTATTCCACTTTGGGTTGGGGCTGGCTGGAAGTGACCAGTCCGTTTAAAGGCATTMTGCTAATCATTTTATATTATATAAAGCCTTGACTATTGTTTTTATTAACTCATGAAAGACCAGTAAAGGCCTCCGAATCAGACTGAACGCGGTAATTAACTAGCCTTCCTCCACTAATTATTCCTTTATCCATATGAGTGCTAATATCCTAGACATGAGTTGCAATTATTTCTAATGACACATACAATGGTTTCTAATTATAAGTGAAGTTATTCATATAATTTACCTATAGACAGATATATAATCCACACTGCGCCATGCATGACCCAGGCGCCCACGTACAACCTTTTCCAGGCTGTAAACGATGAGGTAGGCTACTAAGAGCCTTATAACTTTATTATTATTATTTTTTTTATTATTGTTCCAAAATGAAAAGTCAGATAAAAATACCGTAGGCCCTGTCTCGAACCGCGAACTCAACATATTAATATTAAGAATATGGCCCTATTTGATACAGAACCAACACATTCTATTCTATTCATTTCTAACACGATATGTCTTTCTATGTTTGTTGATTCAACTGGTATCTTCAAGTGAGCTGCTAACAATGCAAATGATTGTGACATTAGTGTTTCATTATAACTTTCCCCTTAGAATGTCTTTCCACGGTAGTAATATATCAGAAAATACAAATATATATATATATATATATATATGTATCCATACACTTCTGACGAGCTCATGTCAGCTTTACGCGCAGCATGAATATGGAGTTTGACATACCACCTCTCAAACTTCAACTCCGCAGCACACAGCGGCTCAGGCAGATCAACCTATCAGAGTCGAGCCTTTTGAACAGAGCCGAGACAGCCTCGAAGTCAGCCAAAGGGCAAGCGCATGTCAATTGAGGAAGAGAGGGGGAAAAAAGTCCAACTACCTTTACATTGGAGAAAGGGCAGGAATTGCCCCTCTCACATCCATCTCTGCCTAACAGCTAGACGGCAACCCGAGAGGTTCATTGTAGGGTTGGTACACTGTCCACTGTACGGCTGGGGAATAAGGATCGTTATCTCTGAAAACGGATATATAGTGGCCTTGGGAAGGGTACAGCATAGTTCAGGCATATATAGCGCCSTAAACATCAATACAAACAGATTTACTCACCATGAAAGGTTTCCTTTAAATGTTATGTATATTTAAAGGAAAAGAGCGTTGTCATTTAACCAAGATCGTAAGTAGGTGGATGGAAAACATTAAGGATGTGAAGAGTCCTTGGCAGCGGCTCTCTGATCTGTAACGCTGGATGTCTTTATTTGAGTTGATTCGTGAAAAGAAACCACACGGAAGAGATACCAAACAGAACCGTAGCAGAATAATCACAAGCATTATAATAATACACATTTCCGCCGAGGTTAAAAACGTGTAACCACACCGATGCTTTTGTTTTCMCGTGTTACCACAATAAGGTTACCAAACTAAAGATACACATGGTCAATCGTCAGATCAATTGTCTATTGGGAAAATCTGCGCAATAAAAATTTCTGCAACATCATTGATTATTTATTGGGGGAAAACACATACGCTACCCTATACATATCAGCATGTAGTCTTATGACTATTTATTTATCTTATTAATTGAGTTAACACTGTGGGATGAACATGTGGAGCCGTGGACGGCCAGTCTTGATTCATCAAGTGGCACAACATATTTTCATTCTCTTCTCCGGCCGGGGCTCCGTGTACCTCCGGGGCTCCGTGTGCTGCCGGGGCTCCGTGTACCTCCGGGGCTCCGTGTACCTCCGGGGCTCCGTGTGCCTCCGGGGCTCCGTGTGCTGCCGGGGCTCCGTGTACCTCCGGGGCTCCGTGTACCTCCGGGGCTCCGTGTGCTGCCGGGGCTCCATGTGTTGGGTTCAACCAACGCCTCAGCTCTAGTACATAGACTAGTCAGCTCAGTAACTGGATGCTAGACTAATCCGTCCTGCAGCCTGGCAACTATGTTAATAACTTCAGAATAGACATTCTCATTGGACAGATTTGAGGCCAACATCAAGTGCCTATTAGAAACAAGTTGCCAGGTTTACACTCCAACACCCAATCAGAAAAAAAGGTTAGGGTATAACAATAATCAATATAATAGTACAGAATTTCTTACAAACTTTGTTTAGAACTTGAAATAACTCTGAAATTATGAAACATATTCGCTTATATTATTGGAGAATGTAAGCAGGTATTTGATAGCTAACGGCTTTGTTCGATAGTATGTATTACCCGTTTTGTAGGTCTATTAGTCAAATAATAAAACGTTGATTTCCAATAACATCTTAATTGAATATTTGACGTCTATATTATAATTGGACCATACTATGCTATAGTCTGACTATCATATTTGGAACAGGATATTTTACTTTGCAATAACCTGTGTGTTAAAGTTATCTGTTTTCATGGGTCAAATATTTTCTTGAAGGTTTGAATATAATTCATAGTTGGAACGTGCAAGTTCGCATTCATTTCTAGCATTGAAAACAAAACACACAGCTCGGCCTTGGTTTAACTGGCTGCTAGCGCAAGTCATAAATATTCATTGACAAGCTAGGCGCACTGAGGGCTGGCGCCTGCGCTGTTCAAGAGCTTTAACCGCGACTCTGCTGTTTTCAGCTTGTTGTGACCGTTAAGAAACGTCGCAATACAGTCAACTGAACAAATTAAGTTAGTGTGAACAAAACTGAAAGGATGAGATTTCCTTATTCCGGAGATTATCCGGTTCATAAGAGCACATGCACGTCGTGTTGGCTACGCCGCCTGTCAGTCAGACATCTTCGTATGGAGACGGGAAGATTTCCATGTCAGCTATTTTTTTGTAAAGGAAGAATCTCAAGTATGGATTCTACCAGAGATATATATTTCGTTTACATTCCAAAATGTAAAACAAATGTCATTAAATTAGTCATAAACACACATAAACAATGTAATTGAAATTTTACATTAAAAAAAAAACAGACATCGTCATTTCGTATTACAGAACAAAAGTCAACTATTAACATTTGAAAAGACAGAGAACAAATGTAAGACATTTGTAATTATAGGACTATTGTGTTACATTTTAGACAATCACTACGACCCACAGTGTGTGGTTCTAAAGCCCCCCCCCCCCCCCCCCATGGACATAGTAATTACTAGATGTATACAATCGTCCTGAACTTGAGTAACCTAATGGAATCTCTGCATATACATGTTTCACTACTGTCTGTCTGTGTAGCGTGATATTGGCATGGTTACCGTGGTTGTCTCATAGTTCTACTGTCTGTCTGTGTAGCGTTGAATTGGCATGGGTTACCGTGGTTGTCTCATAGTTCTACTGTCTGTCTGTGTAGCGTTGATATTGGCATGGGGTTACGTTGTTGTTCTCATATTCTACTGTCTGTCTGTGTAGCGTTGATATTGGCATGGGTTACCGTGGTTGTCTCATAGTTTCTACTGTCTGTCTGTGTAGCGTTGATATTGCATGGGGTTACCGTGGTTGTCTCATAGTTCTACTGTCTGTCTGTGTGACGTTGATATTGGCATGGGGTTACCTGGTTGTCTCATAGTTCTACTGTCTGTCTGTTGTAGCGTTGATATTGGCATGGGTTACCGTGGTTGTCTCATAGTTCAACAACTTTGCAGTTGAATTTCAGCCTCGACATGCAGTTGTGCGATAATATAAGTTGTGATCCGTTAACATCTAATAATATTATAAAGTTACATTTGAGGCCTAGCGATATTTTAGTTCAAAATGTACATGTAAAGGACATTCAAGACCAGAGTCGATAAGAAAAAGGCTTCTAAGCTTTGTTAGAGAACGACCGGTCTTTTCAAACAAAACCAATGTMATTTCTTGGATCCAAAACATATGTATGGGTTATATGGTGTACACAGCCCTTTCTATTGCTGGTCTGATGATGCATGAATGAAAACCGTTTGGCACTAGAATCTAAGTAGATAGTCTTAAATAGAGTCGAAAAAAGTAATTTTAGTACCGTCATTCATTTATCAGAAAAAAAATGAATAGTCTGGCACGCAAAGAAAATATGAATACATTTCAAACAAATCACCTCAGATATCATGAATTTCCGCCATTTAAATTACACACACACGAACGCACACACACACACACACGAACGCACACACACACACTCTTAAATTTTTTCAATGTTTTATATGGACTTGGAAAAACACATAGTAATTCTTCTATTTCATCCTGGACCATGGTAACGTATTTTAGAAAAACAGATCATATTTCAAATCTTAGTTCCATCCTGTACGATTGCAAATCATTTAAATTTTTAAAAAACGATCTTATTTCAAATCTTATTTCAGAGAAAATGTTTAGTCCCGTAGTATTACTGTTAGCTATATGTAAAAAAATAAAAATAAAAATAAAAACACACAAACACACTGAGTGAGGCTTGTGACTGATGACTGATCAATTGAACATTGTGCGCAGGCCATTTGTCTTCGTCTTTTCTGTTAGAATTGTTTCGTCATTTTTCGGCCTGTCCAACGTGTCATGTTGCCAAGCTGCAGACTGACAGATCGGGGATTATATGATTCTATTCTGTGTCGCCTTAGCGCACTGGCAGTGTTAACGACGCAGGCCAGGCTGGATGATCACTGGCGTCTGTCTGTTGACGTGAACCCTGCCTAATGGTCCGGTCAACCAGGCTGGCTACACCACGGAACAAAGACTACAACACTGACTCCAGAAGTCCCAACACTTCCTCAGCACATTGACATTCATCTGACACAGCTAGCTTCGGGGAAACTGAATTACATAGAGAACAATTAAGTAAAAACATAAACAATTTCGTTTACACAGACTGATAATTATATCCGTCACGATTAACCGTTTACATTCTCGAATTACTCGAGGGCAAGGACTGGTATGTTAATTATGGATTAACAGGAGACAAGGACAGGGGAAATCAAATTACTTAACATTAATTCGTATTACTGAATTGGATTCTGCAAGCCTAAAAAGGCAAGCATGATGTGATTTAGGTGGTGTCCTTTGATAAGCGGGTGATAGAGCAGTAGCGTAGCCTAGCCCGATAAGACGGTCCACATATCATAATGGAGCAGGGAGGATAGCCTAGCCTGATAAGACGGTCCACATATCATAATGGAGCAGGGAGGATAGCCTAGCTGATAGACAGGTCCACATATATATGGAGCAGGGAGGATAGCTAGCCTGATAAGACGGTCCACATTTATAATGGAGCAGGGAGGATAGCCTAGCCTGATAAGACGGTCCACATATCATAATGGAGCAGGGAGGATAGCTAGCCTGATAAGACGGTCCACATATCAATAATGGCGCAGGAGGATAGCCTAGCCTGATAAGAGGTCCACATATATAATGGAGCAGGGAGATAGCTAGCCGATAAGACGGTACATATCATAATGGAGCAGGGAGGATAGCCTAGCCCGATAAGACGGTCCACATATCATAATGGAGCAGGGAGGATAGCCTAGCCTGATAAGACGGTCCACATATCATAATGGAGCAGGGAGGATAGCCTAGCCGATAGAGGTCCACATATCATAATGGGCAGGGAGGATAGCCTAGCCTGATAAGACGGTCCACATATCATAATGGAGCAGGGAGGATAGCCTAGCCGATAAGACGGTCCACATATCATATGGAGCAGGGAGGATAGCCTAGCCGATAAGACGGTCACATATCATAATGGAGCAGGGAGGATAGCCTAGCCGATAAAGACGGTCCACATATCATAATGGAGCAGGGAGGATAGCCTAGCCTGATAAGACGGTCCACATATCATAATGGAGCAGGGAGGATAGCCTAGCCTGATAAGACGGTCCACATATAATAATGGAGCAGGGAGGATAGCCTAGCCCGATAAGACGGTCCACATATCATAATGGAGCAGGAGGATAGCCTAGCCGATAAGACGGTCCACATAATCATAATGGAGCAGGGAGGATAGCTAGCCTGATAAGACGGTCCACATATCATAATGGAGCAGGGAGGATAGCCTAGCCTGATAAGACGGTCCACATATCATAATGGAGCAGGAGGATAGCATAGCGATTAAGCGGTACACATTATCTTTTAATTGTGTCTATGTGTTATGAAATGTGCACCACCTATTTGATTTGTGCCCCTTTGAACATGTCATTTAAAACTGTTACTTTTAGTATGATAGTTATTTCAATATAATACCTCATATAGGCTTATCATGCTTTACTAAATGCCTAGTCCTCTATTTAACTGTGTGTTGTTAATGAAAATGGTATACATAGGTAATCACGAAGCAGTCATTTTGATGTCCAGTCATATTTAGACAGTAGGCTATGAGAAACAAAAATATTGGAAGACAATAATTGGTTGTATTTTTTTATGCTTTAATATAGTACGAAATGTAACCAAACATTTTGTGTAGACTAAATTCTACATAAGAGCGTATTTCTCCATAAATCCCGATCATTTCTAACGTTACCCTTTACATGCGGATAAATATGGAAAATCGAACTATATACATGTAGGTAATACTGCCTTGACATTATCAAGGTAATGGACAAATAGTTTTTTTTAAATCTTTTATCACGTACATAAACAGATTGACACGGAGTTTCAGGCTTTCACTACACGATTTATCGACATGACATTAAATAACAGCAATGGTAAATACTGTGCTACTCCAACTGGACCGTAGACGGAATGTTGCACCAAATACAAAAGCACATACATAGACTAATAGTCGGTAAGGTCGACGTCATAGTGGAGACGGAAGTTATACTGAGTAATTCACATTGGGTACACATCAACTACGACATTCTGTTCAATCAAACACTAGTCATCGCAATATTATTGTTAAAACCATCTCATTTTCCATATATCTAGGGACCACATTTTCACAAATGCCCTTAAAACTGTGATATAACTATTTACAAAATAAAATATTACATGTTTGAACTGTGAATTTTTTTATGTACAAAAAAAAATCTGGCCACGAACCGCAGATAGCATGCAATGAGATCTCTTGCGTGCAGTCTTTCAAAAAAGAGCCCGGGGGAAGAAAATGTAAAAAAAAAAACTTTAACTTGGTAGCTGGCCGTGCACCTTGTCCATGCATCTCTGTCTCTCTCTCTGTAGCCATTAACAAACCATTTTGGCTTCCTCGTATTTTTCTCTGTCCACGCATTATAGACTGACTTTCAAAGTCTTTGATTCCAAGCAGTCCTATTTCTGCAGTCTTTGTGAAAATATTTTACACGTACCATTCATTAAAATTTGACGACAGCGTGGTGTGGTGACTGGTCGTGTGGTGTACTGTCGAGGCTGCCGGTGAGATGGAACTGGAATTCTGGTTGTCTGTGGACGGGGACACGATGGTGGGCGGCGTGGACGACTCATACCCGGAACTGGCCGCTGGCGACGGTTGGGGTCCTTGCGTGGTGGCCTCGTGAACCTGCGAGACAGAGCGAAAAATATGTTTAAAACAACAGAACATTTTTACATTTGACAGTGTGCCTGTGTATTATTCATACGTTGCCATGCTTTACGGTAATATAAAGGCTCCAGCTCAATTCGCCATAGTGAGAAGAAAATACATCGGCTAATTATATACATGTTAATGATAATCAATTTTTAATAAATAAACCAAGATCATAAATTAAAATGCATGAAGCACTATTTTGGATATGAATACAGCATGAAAGGCTTTATAAAAACACAACAGCAATTTAGTTCTACTGCCTCATATGTTCATATTTGCTGGAATGTATACACAGTATTTTCCTTCTCAACAATATCCAATATACGGACTTATTTATAGCACGCTAAATATACAGAACAATTTAAAGAAGCCACGGAATAAAATAAAAGTGTAAGTTAATAAAATGTACCTTCATGTGTTTCCGCAGAGAGCTTGGATGTGTGTAGGACTTGTCGCATTGCTTGCAGAGATAAGGCTTGTCAGACGTATGGACGTGCATGTGTTTCTTTCGGTCGCTGCTGTTCGCAAACCGCCTGTCGCAGCCCTCAAACTCACACTTGAAGGGTTTTTCACCTAAAAAAAATGACACGATTTAAACATTTTACACACGGAGAAAATGAATGATATGATACATTTTCATTTAACATGAACATTTCAGAGTTTCAGCTGTCATGTGGTCCAAGCACATTGTATAAAGATAACCTTATTTTCAGTATTTATGATTTGTTTCATGTGTGTAGGCCTAAATATTTACACACACATTTTGTTGTGTTCTCATGTTTACTTGGACCACTACGATAAACAATACGCAACAGCATGCCACATATTACACAAACCTATTGCATTATATTCATTTTGAAAGTTTCAAAATACGAATAATAAAGTTAGACTGTATATATAATTTAATACATGCATTCAAAATTATTGCACTTTTTTTTTTGTGTGTAAAAACATAACCAAAACATTCAAGTTCGTAGGCTGTTACACAGTCAAATATGTCTTACACTTAACAACAGTTAATCGCTTTTGGAGCGGAAATTGTGATCATGCTTTTTGAGTCGGAAAAAAAAAACATGTTACATTTCTTACCAGTGTGTGTCCTTTTGTGGATCTTCAGGTTTTCCGATCGGGCAAACACTTTTCCACAGCCGGGGAAGGGACATGGGAATGGTTTCTCTCCGGTGTGTACTCTGATATGATTTACCAGTTTGTATTTGGCTTTGAATGGTTTTCCTTCTCGGACGCACTCTTCCCAAAAGCAAATATGGTTCGACTGCTCCGGTCCCCCCACATGCTCCACTGTCAGGTGGGTCACAAGCTCGTGCATCGTGCTGAACGTTTTGTTGCAAGCCTTTTTGGGGTTCGACAACTGTTCGGGCTCGACCCACTTACAGATGAGCTCCTGTTTGATGGGCTGCCTCATGTATCGGAAGAAGGCCCCTGCCCCGTGGTGAGCCGCCATGTTCATGTTCATAGGACCATAGCCATGCAGCTGGGACGAGGCGTAGTGGTCGGATCGGGGGCTCGTAACGTGGCCGTACTGGTCAGCCCGGCCGTACATGTCCCCGGTAAAGCCAAGGCGCATCTGGCTGTTGACGACATTTGATGATGCATGACTTGCGGCTTGCTCGTGGAGTCCCGGGAAGAGCAGGTGCCCCGCGGCATCAGAGTGTCCATGTGGCCCTGCAAAACTTCCCGCTGCCGAGGCGAACAGGCTGTGCTGCGCGCTGGTGGCATCCCCGAAGCCCCGGTTTCTGAAGAGAAAGTCCCGGGTGGAGTTGAAGGCTGCGGTGGAGTAGGAGCTGACGTGCGTCGGGTGGTGGTGGTGACCCAGGGCGGCAGCAGCGTAGCCGGGAGCCTGGGAGGAGAACGCCGTCTGGCCGGAGCCCAGGTCGTGGGAGCTGTGGTTGATTTTAAAAGCTCCCATCCCGTCTGCGAACGGATTTATCCCCAAAGCCACTTCTCTTTCTGTGACTTCGCCTGTTGAG
Source organism: Salvelinus sp. IW2-2015 (assembly GCF_002910315.2). NCBI lineage: Eukaryota > Metazoa > Chordata > Actinopteri > Salmoniformes > Salmonidae > Salvelinus > Salvelinus sp. IW2-2015. The sequence goes on from NW_019944648.1 coordinate 22,047, forward strand.
TGATGCCTCGAGGAGCCGAACGTAGTGACTCCTATGGTGGGGTACTGGGGTCCTGCATCCAGAAGCATCTTCCGTCAGTCTACAACTCAATGAGGCGACTGAGAGCAGAAATATAAAATCACGAACAGTTATTCTCTCACTCCTATACCTCTCTCGCTTTCTCTCTTTCTGCAAAAAAAGTCTCTCTCGGACCTTACAGAGGAGTACAAACTCCAATCCACCGGTTTTCTATGTACCTAAAACAAGAGTGGAATTTTACCCCACACTAATTCTCATCCGATGCACACGCAAATCATGTACAATATTGTCTTTTGCGGTTTCTCTTCCTGTGGCGAAACTTTCACCTCCCCAGTCAGGCGGCGAGCTTCAGACTGATAGTCGCAATCATTCCTGCAGATAAATGAATTGAAAAGACAACACAGTCCACCCCTGATGAATGGGGAGGAAGGGGTGTGGGGGGGGGAAACATGTGACCCGGTACTCAGACGATCATTGGAGGAGGCCCTATCCCCCTACTAACATGCACCCATCAAATAACAATCCGCGTRCCGAGGCCCCTCTCCTATTGGTCCGTGTGCATCATCAATCCCAGGTATTGTGAGATTGCTGACTGTGGTTTTGGTTAAACGGCTGAATAACACAAGAAAGAAAGTTGAGAGAAATTAAAGCTACAATAGACGGTGTRAAAATGTAGACAGTCGTCGGTTATTCAGTCACACTAGACACTGCTAAAAGTCAAAATGCATGTTCCTCTGCAACTAATGCATAGCAACAACTTTCCATACTAAAAGACACTTTTTGTTAGGGGTGGGGGGACAAATGCTGATGTAGAGCATGGCTTTTCGGTTGCATACCAAGAAGTCGATGTTTCGCTGAATGTTGTTGAGAGACTGGGGAGGCATTATTCCACACACTCTTTTTTTGTCGTTGATCCGGGATATTTGTTTGATTTCATAGGACACACGTTGAGGGCATGGCGATGTCTTTGTTGATTTCCATGGCAATCTTTGGATCCAGTCAAATTTCCGGAGGATGAAAGGGAACGGAAAAGACGACTCGACTCCATTTCCCMCTCTCTATTCAAGTCGTTTAGGGAGTGGAGGCTGCAGGAATACATACCGCAAGGGAATATTACGGTTTACTACAAAACAACCAAATCGTCAATATGCGACTGTCACAAACACATTAAAACAGTACTAATAATAGACGAATAACAAAGACGAATTATCCTACAAGTACCACGATTAAGTTATTTTACTTTTTATTTGTCAGTTCAAATAGGCTATAGGTCTATCTTGAAAAAACTATCCAATGGTAATGTTGAAAAGCACTGCAAGTAGCCTAACAATCCCAGGTAGGTTTACTCATCACTCCGTGTGCACCAGCTCCTCTTTTATAAAGCTATCCTCGAGTTTGGCACTTCGTGTGTTGCCATTTACACATCAGGTGTGACCATGGAAATATCTACAGATGAGGACCTTAATCTGATCACTCTGTTGCAGGAGAACGTCTACAGATGGACGATCTTAATCTGATCACTCTGTTGCAGGAGAACATCTACAGATGGAGGATCTTAATCTGATCACTCTGTTGCAGGAGAACGTCTACAGATGGACGATCTTAATCTGATCATTCTGTTGCAGGAGAACATCTACAGATGGAGGATCTTAATCTGATCACTCTGTTGCAGGAGAACGTCTACAGATGGACGATCTTAATCTGATCACTCTGTTGCAGGAGAACATCTACAGATGGAGGATCTTATCTGTTGCAGGGAGAACATCTACAGATGGAGGATCTTAATTCGATCACTCGTTGCAGGAGAACGTCTACAGGTGGAGGATCTTAATCTGATCACTCTGTTGCAGGAGAACGTCTACAGAGGAGGATCTTAATCTGATCACTCTGTTGCAGGAGAACGTCTACAGATGGGGATCTTAATCTGATCACTCTGTTGCAGGAGAACGTCTACAGGTGGAGGATCTTAATCTGATCACTCTGTTGCAGGAGAACGTCTACAGATGGAGGATCTTAATCTGATCACTCTGTTACGGGAGAACGTCTACAGATGGAGGATCTTAATCTGATCATTCTGTTGCAGGAGAACGCTTTACAGATGGAATATCTTAATCTGATCACTCTGTTACAGGAGAACATCTACAGATGGAGGATCTTAATCTGATCACTCTGTTACAGGAGAACTTTCTTGCAATGAATAACTTTTAAAACTTGTAGTGTGTTTGAGGTTTAAACAGGCTTCTGAAGTTTGTGATTTTCCCTCATGTAAAAATGTATCAACCACTACACAAATGTCAATTAATTATAATTCACATAATAATTCACATTTCCTTTTGCTGCAGAATTATGTTCCTGCTGTAGCAACCTGGCTCAAATTAGGATCATACACATGTAGGGCCTAGGCTGTAGTTATCTGTGAACTCTGTTCTGCGTCCCCACCACTCTATCTCTCTGTCTCTGTCTCTCTCTACATTCCATGTCCGTTTTTACAGCAGCCTCGTAAAGGGAACATCAGCAGTCAGGACTCCCTTCTGGTATGATCATTCTCACCTAAATGCTTTCCCAAAAAGCACACAAAAAGTTATCATCACAAAGACATTTAATAATTAGTTATCTTGAAGGACATTTRTGATGATAACTCACGCACTGGTGATTGTTGAAAACTAAACTTTGGTCACGTTGTATGTTGGCCGACTACTAAAAGCTTACTGCATCACCATAGCCAGACTGTATCTATGTGTACAACGTTGTGGGTTACCGAAGTTATCAAGTGGGATTTGCGGCTCTCGCTGCAGGAACCTCCGGCTGCTCTGGTTCAAAGCCGCATGAACAGACGTGCCATACGAACCATTAAAATATCATTTTGACTGCACGTTTCTGCTTCATACATTCTCCAACTCATTCCAGAGAGGCCAAGGGGAAGATAACATTATCCATAGTTCTCTTTTTCCATAGAAGTTTTATCAAGTTTTTTTTTTTTTTTTTTTTTAAAGTAGACTACCACAACACACACACACAAATCTGGAAGACCCTTGGCTTCAACAGGTGGAAAACGGTCAAGATGGAACGTGTTGTCGAAGTGACTTTAAATAGGGAAGAAATGCATACCTTTGGGGTTCAACAGGGGTCTGGGAATCATCAAATACAACAACAGAAGGCAAAACCTCTTTATAGTTGAATCTGTATGTTTATTTTGCTCTGATTTATCTGTCGTCAGAAGGATCCGGTGAATGACGCACGCATTGTTCACTGATTATTTGTTGGGAATGGAGATTTTACATCAAGGTGACCAATGATCTGGATAATGATATATCCATTATGGGTGGTAGGCCTCTAATTTAATTTATATTATGGTCGATAGGACAGGCTACAGGGCATTTCTTGTGTTCGAAACATAACGTAATAGTGATGTAGTGATGTAACATAACGTAATAGTGATGTAACATAACGTAATAGTGATGTAACATAACGTAATAGTGATGTAACATAACGTAATAATGATGTAACATAACGTAATAGTGATGTAACATAACGTAAAAGTAATGTAACATAACGTAATAGTGATGTAACATAACGTAATAGTGATGTAACATAACGTAATAGTGATGTAACATAACGTAATAGTGATGTAACATAACGTAATAGGGATGTTATTAAGTCGTAGCATCATGCGGTGTCTTACAACTGACATTAAATGCGTTAAAATAGGCCTTTTCTGAAATACATTGAGTTTGGATAGGCAATCTAATTCTGATTGGCGAAAGGCACATACCTCGTGTTGTTTGTAACGAAAAATATGTACAGTTTATGCATATAGCATATAGCATACACACATATATATATATATATATATATATATATATATATATATATATTTATACAGTATATTATTTTCCCTTTATACATATTTTTGCCTTTACATATACAAAACAACTCAATTAGCCTAGTGATTACGCGTTTTGTCAATTGCTGCAATATGATCTGGTCTTGGTCCCTACATTTGCATTCTTTCTTGTGGTTTACAAGAGGGCGCAGCTTGGACCAGAAAAAGCTCTTCCAAGGCATATGCATGACTGCAGTGTGTTCCTGAGCTGCCTCTCTCTCTCTCTCTCTCTCTCTCTCTCTCTCTGCAGACTACAGCTGCGACCGTGCACTAGGCACCTGGAGCAGAGGCCATTTCATAAACATTGCCAGGATCACACATATTTCACATTATATTTTACTTATTTATGACGTGTTTAACGTGGCTTTGTCACCAAATGACTTTGACAAGTCAATCCTGGATATGATTCTCCAGAGACGTGCAATCACTGCCGTTAGGCTATCTCTATCAGTATGTACAATGGTAGCCTGTGCGTAATATGCCAACGGTCGCATCACTTTTACCCCCCTACAAATAATACATTTCGGTTTTACGTTTTTGGTGTAAAGAATTAAGCACATGGCCTACTACACATGGCCAATTGATATCAATTGAATTACTGTTGACCACATAACATTGAGGGAATGGTCACCAATACTAACATAAATAAATATGTGACCCATTCACTTACATATGGAATTTTCTTGTTTTAGAATGCTGCATTTCACATGAAATATGTTGTTTCGGTAACTGATCAAGTCTGCAGGAGATGTACTCACATAGATAGTTAGAAAATGTTTTGGTGTCCGGCATTTTCAGCAGTGTGCAATGGTRGGTACGCCAGTGCAACATTGTATCACTTCGTGCGTGAAATGTTTTAGACGTGCCTAAAATTAAATTTACCCCAAAACGTATTTTTGCAATATATTGTGGTTGTAATGACCACGTTATTTACATACTAACAGAATATTTTACACTTTTTTTTAAAAACTGATGAACGAATTCATTCCACATTGAGAATGGACATGACTTTTGTTCAACAGCCCAATGAGACCGATGCATGAACACAACCCGACCTGGGTCTAGCCCTATTGAGGCGATGGTCACTAAGTCGTCAAATATTGGCATGACACACTGTCAAAATAAATGACGGCTTTACTGTCTCTGCACTACCCATGGCTCTCTGAGACAACAGCCCAATGATTGACTACTATGGGCACGTTATAATCCGACCAAATAGTTAAACATATTCTACATGCGATATTTGACATGGATCTAATGGCAACGGTTTGACCTCCCTTTGGGTCAATTCACAGAACAATTCCTATTTGTCTTCCCGAMTGATTTGATTAAGATAAAAGGGCCCATGCAATTTAGATTGAGGTAAGAATATTTAAGTATATGTGGATTAATATGCATGAATTTACCAAATGTTAAAGTTTAATGAAAAAACAAACATATGCAAGGCCTTAGCTGTGAGGGCGCATGACAACAGTTTTACAGGCTATAATTAGGTTACAAATATAAATAGTCGCCTAATATCGATGTGAACAGAAAAATAAAGTTGATAAAAAATGCTATTGATATCATATCGCAACTCAATGTCTTCATTATGTAGTTGAAAATATTAGGCCTAATATAATGACAACACACTATATAGCATCACAAACAGCAGAGATGAGCGGAATGTTTTTAAAAATATTTTATATAACATATATGGAGCTTCAGGCGCTTCAATACGCGTTGGTTTCTGAATCAATGTGAGAGGAGAGGAAAAACGTTATTAACAATTAAATCTCATCGTCTAACATAAATCCAAAGACAAAATAAATGCGAAATATGTTTTGTGATTTATGCTATAGTCTAGCGGTATGGTTTGATAGCAGGGAATAATCAACAAGATTCACTTTTATGTTTTCGACAACCGTTTCCTTCAACAGCAGACGTCCCGTTCCCTCTCAGCGTATCATTCTAAAGTATAAACTCATATTTTAGCAAGTATTATTTKGGGCTTAAATCTCTACCGCTCTTGTGCTGTTCTGTGCCGTTCATCGGGCGCCACCTCCTGTGCCCCTGATCCGCTTCAGTTCTGGGTCTCAATCCGACAGGGCTCGTGAGCAAAATTACCCCGGATCATAACAACAGGTCGGTTCCATTACTTTTTCCTGGGACAATGGACGGCGTCGTCTCTATTCACTAATACACAGAAACCGATCCCGCGACGAGGAGGAGGACGAAGCGCAACGAGCGAGGAGGGGTGGTGGTGCGGTGCGGACGAACAAGCGAGCGGGTGGGAGGACGTGTCAAATATGTTTCTTTATTTTATCGGATCATTTTTGGCCATTGAGAGAACTCCGAACCGCGTAAAAACTCCAAACGGCGGAAAATTGCTTTTGAGAAAAGGACTTGTCTATGTTCGAAAATATATCCGGTATTATGATGCACACATTTTCCGACTCTGCATAAATTTTATGAATTTAAATGACATATTTTCGTAAAATTTGCACCGAAATTAAGATATCTCTCTATTGATTATCAGCTATAGCCTTAGAGGCTCTACTTTGCATTATTGTCATGTGTACTGTAGGCTAGGTGTTCATTAGGCTACATTGGGTATATTGCACTTCCATAACTCTTAGTCACTCAGTAGTAAAATATGACAGTTATAGTTTTGGTGTAACGGTTTAACTTTTGGAGATTAGTTTAAAGTACAATAACCTTTGCATAACAACAAAACATATATWTTTTTTTGCCTGAGGCTCGGCGCAGGCGCTCTGCCTGCTTGCTGTCGCTAAAACATTTTTTTTGTTCACATTGGAGACTGTCACAAGTGACGTCAATCACGGGGCTCTGACCAATTAGAAGGCGGGGTGATTGTTTAGCTCCACGGGCTGCAGCGCCTACCATGAATCTCTATTCACTATCAACGCGTCCTGCTGCTGCCGGCCAACCGAATGGGATTCCATGCAGCCACTGAGATAGAATCACAACTTTCGAACTTTTTTAATATATGTTTTAGTTTGTTTTTCTATATTTTTCATTGCAATTAAAATATATTTGTCATCATTGTTATTTTGCCTGCTGTCAAGTTATTCTAGAATTAGGAGTAATGAACATGAATGCTTTGGGAAGCCCTGTGATGGACCCTACGATTTCCAAACGGAACACGGCGCTGAGATTAGTTGACTTGGTAGGGGCGCACCACCATCACCATCATCACCACCATACCCCTCAGAGCGTGACAGGCTTCCCGGGGTTCAGCAGCCATCCCCACTCAATGGCTCACTCGCACCCTGGGGAGATTACTGCGGAACCCCGCCTGGGGCCGAGTCCATTCGGGCCAGAACACATGGGGCACTCCGCGGCCCTCAAAATCAGCCCAGCCCATCATTACCCACACCACCATCACCACCACAATCATCATATGGCAGGCCACAGTGAAGTGGTCTCCAGTCAAACGGGAGCTTTTGGCCCGGTGCAGGCGGCGACCGTCCCTTATTCCATGTCCCACGCGGCCCAGACGTTATCCGCAGGTAGGGATTTCCTCATTCGGAGAGATCTGACAGCTCAAGGCATGCCGGTACTGACCGACCAGAGCCCCGGTTCAACCTCTCATCACGGAATGTTTGTCTCAACAACAGGTAGCTATCCGGGACACTACGGCCATCACCCTGATGCTGGTAGCCATGCCCTCTTCTCCGGACTCCACCATGAACAGTCATCTAGCGGAGCACCAGGTGGCCAAGCCATGAATGGACAAATAAGGTTAGGAATACCTAGCGAAATGTATGTTAGATCTGATCACTTGAGTCAAGTGGCGAGCTCCAGGGCTGATCCTTTCTCCGCCTCGACATTACATGGCTACGGCGGTCTGAACCACCTGAACATGAACCTCGGAGCCCAGCATCACGGATCCGGTGCATTCTTCCGCTACATGAGGCAACCGATAAAGCAAGAACTCATCTGCAAGTGGCACGAACCGGAACTGTCGCCGAAGAAACTCTGCTCGAAAACTTACAGCACGATGCACGAGCTGGTAACTCATGTGACGGTGGAGCATGTCGGTGGCCCGGAGATGGCTAACCATATCTGCTTCTGGGAAGAATGTCCCAGAGAAGGAAAACCTTTTAAAGCCAAGTACAAACTTGTAAATCATATCAGAGTACACACCGGAGAGAAACCATTTCCATGTCCCTTCCCCGGCTGTGGAAAAGTATTTGCTCGATCGGAGAATCTGAAGATCCACAAGAGGACTCACACAGGTCAGTGACTTTATTTCCGTTTCAGAGACATCGGTAAAGGTTGCATCCTCCTCCAGCATTGAGCAACGTTACGATTTGAATTTATGGACTTTTATCATTCATGTTTTGAACCCCATTCTACACTAGCGCTCAGTTCACATTTCTATTTGAAATTGCGTATAAATTAAATATAGTTATTTTGAGAATCTATGCTGTACAGCAGCCACAGCGTAAAACAAAAAGGAAAACAATATTATTTAAAATGTCATTGAACCAATTACCAAATCCCTGAAAGCAGTATTTATTTGATAATTATATCGATATATATATATATATATATTTGTTTTATTCTTTCTAAATGTGATATTTGGACCATGGCATTTCAAAGAAACAATTTTTAAGCTACCAAAACGTTGGCATGACATTGAGCCTGATTAGCCTAAACATTAGGCAATAGTGTATTGTTGGACAAACACATTTCCGATGTGTTTGTTGTGAGTTGCTCCAGTGGGCCAGCGCTCTACAGAGATAATGCTAGGGGGATTATGGTAGGACAGTTCTCTCACTCAGCGGTTTGATGTGTGCCAAAACATGCCGTCGGAAGAGAGACTGAGGCCCACACGGTCTGTCCAACTGTTGCGTTGCCTGCAGCAGGGTCAAGTCTAGATGTTACACAGTTCATGTCAAATTGACGACGAAAGTTGAAAATGTTTAGCATTTTTAGCTAAACCTCTTCCTAACATTAACGTCGAATTATCCTAATCTGCTGCGTACAATTTCCTAACCTGCTACGAAAAGGTATAAACTGTACTCTCAAAACCCTGCTGCAGGGACATGGAACCAAGCATATCAGATAGAACGTAGTTACTTACTTTTCTGAAGTGTCGTGTTTCGCCCTAGAATGTACTAGAAGCCTACTGGTTTCAGAATGCAGTTGGTATTAAGTATCCTTGGAGCGGAAATAAATTCTGATCTTGTATTGGACCTTTTTGTCTGGAGTGTGAGACCCTTTCGAATTCCACCGCCGTGCATAACCCCTGGATGTATCGTTTAATACTTTGATTTGTCAACGAGACTCTCTGTATAATGTTTGGTATTCTGTTGAGCCTAGAACTGAATGGTCCGGTAGAATAATACTTATATTTATTTAAGATATATGGCTCATTTGGTTATGCATGGCGCATGCGCTGCCAAGGTTATGGGTTCGATTCCCCGGCCACCCATACGCAAAATGTATGCAAGCATGACTCAGTCAGTTTGGATWAAAGCATCTGCTAAATGGAATTYATGAGGATGATTATTGTTATTATTATTTTTATTATTATTATTATTATTATTATGAAAGTCATGACACATGTCTAAGAAAAACTAACAACATGGGTTGATGTCATATTTTCATTTGTACGCTATTTTATGGTTATGATTCATATGTTATTAGTATTATTATTAGTAGTAGTAGTTTTAGTAGTATTAGTAGAATTATTGTTAAATATTAAATATTCACATTTTGTATTTAATTGTATGGTTATCAGTTGTGGG
>NW_019944648.1:37397-40770 GCF_002910315.2 Salvelinus sp. IW2-2015
CTACTACTACCACTACCACTACTACTACTACTACTACTACTACCACTACATCTACTACTGCTACTACTCCTACTACTACTACATACTCCTGCCCTACTACTACTACATTTATCTTACTACTACTAACTACCACTACTACTACTACTACTACTACTACTACTACTAAATACTTATGCTACTACTACTACTACTACTACTAACTACACCTACTACTACTACTACTACCACTACTACTACTACTACCACTACCACTACTACTACTACTACTACTACTGCTAATACTCCTGCTACTATACTAATACTATGACGACTACTACTACTGCTACGACTACTACTACACGACTACTACTACTGCTACTACTACTTCTACTACTACTACTAATACTCCTGCTGCTACTACTACTACTACTACTCACTATACTCCTGCTACTACTACTACTACTGCTGCTGCTACTACTACTACTACTACTAATGCTGCTACTACTACTACTGTTGCTGCTACTACTACTACACTACTTACTACTACTACTACTACTAACTACTACCTACTTACTGCTGCTACTACTACTACTACTACTACTACTAATGCTGCTACTACTACTACTGTTGCTGCTACTACTGCTATTATAACAATCCACAAATAGGAGTTAAATTGGTACAGCATTCTCACTGACGGGTGCAACAAATAGGAGTTAAATTGGTACAGCATTCTCACTGACGGGTGCAACAAATGCAGCAAGGCACGCCTGAAAATATGTTAATGCTTTAAAAAACAACATTACCATGCACTCGCTAGTGGTGAAAAGGTTTCCGCTGCTCCAAAGAGACGGTATGGTACTTTCATTCTGTGGGGTGGAATTACAGTAGGCCTACCATCCGAAATACAGGGATTTTCCCACAACGCACCAACATTTACAATAAGCTGCAGCAAACAGTTCTGTTTTCTTTTACTGTTGATTACAAATGGCAGTTTTCCATTACAGTACATGTCAAGTATGATAATAAGTACAGGTAGAGGACAAGTATGATAATAAGTACAGGTAGAGGACAAGTATGATAATAAGTACAGGTAGAGGTCAAGTACTGATAATAAGTACAGGTAAGAGGTCAAGTATGATAATAAGTACACGGTGAGGTCAAGTATGAATGAAATAAGTACAGGTAAAGAGGACTAAGGTATCGGATAATACAGTAGCGGTAGAGGTCCAAGTAATGATAATATTAGTACAGGTAGAGGTCAATGTATGATAATAAGTACAGGTAGAGGCAAGTGATGACAGTATAAGTACAGGTAGAGGTCAAGTATGATAATAATACGGTAGAAGGCAAGTATGAAAGTAAGTCACGCGTACAGAGGCTCAAGTATGATAATAAGGTAGCAGGTAGAGGAGAAGTATGATAATAAGTACAAGGTAGAGGGTCAAGTATGGATAATAAGTACGAGTAGAGGACAAGTATTGCATAATAAGGTACAGGTAAGAGGACAAGTATGATAATAAGTACAGGTAGAGGACAGTATGATAAGTAAAATACGGTAGGTCAAGTATGATAATAATACAGGTAGAGGACAAGTATGATAATAAGCTACAGGTAGAGGACAAGTATGATAATAGTACAGGTAGAGGACAAGTATGATAATAAGTACAGGTAGAGGACAAGTATGATATAAAGTACAGGTAAGAGGACAAGTATGAATAATAAGTACAGGTAGAGCAAGTATGATAATAAGTATCAGGTAGAGGACAAGTATGATAATAGTACAGGTAGAGGACAAGTTATGATAAAAGTACAGGTAGAGGTCAAGTTTATTGATTAAGTAGTACAGGTAGAGGACAAGTTAGGATGATAATAAGTACAGGTAGAGGACAAGTATGATATAAGTACAGGTAGAGGTCAAGTATGATAATAGACAGTAGAGGTCAAAGTATGATAATAATACGGGTAGAGGACAGCTTGTGTTTTTAAAGTACAGGGACCTACAATCTCAACAAAACAGAACCAAGCCACTAAAATTCTGAAAATTATCATCAATTATCTTTTTATTCAATGTAAACTTTGAACTATTGCATAACAACAGTAGAGCTGTCCCAAGGAACTCAGCTGGTTAATTTGTGCTGTCCTAAAGGAACTCAGGCTGGTTCATTTGGCTGTCCTAAAGGAACTCAGTGGTTAATTTGTGCTGTCCTAAAGGACTCAGCTGGTTATTTGTGCTGTCCTACAAGAGAACTCAGCTGGTTCATTGGCTGTCCTAAGGAATCGCTGGTCCGTGCGCTAAGGAACTCAGCTGTTCATTGGGCTGTCCAAAGGAACTCAGCTGGTTCATTGGGCTGTCCTAAGAACTCAGCTGGTTCATTGGGCTGTCCTAAAAGGAACTCAGCTGGTTCATTTGTGCTGTTCCTAAAGGAACTCAGCTGGTTTTGACATTGGCTGTCCTAGAGGAACTCAGCTGGTTAATTTGGGCTGTCTTAAAAGGATCTCGGATGTGTTAATTTGGGCTGTCCTAAGGAACTCAAGCATGTTTAATTTGGCTGTCCTTAAAGGACTCAGAATGCCTTTAACATTTAGGCCTGTCTTAAAGGAACTCAGCGCTTGGTTAATTTGGGCTGTCCTAAAGGAACTCGGGAGCTGGTTACATTGGGCTGTCTAAAGGACTCAGCTGGTTAATTTGGGCTGTCTTAAAGGAACTCAGCTGTTAATTTGGGCTGCTCTAAAGGAACTCAAGCTGGTTCATTGGGCTGTCCTAAAGGAACTCAGCTGGTTCATTGGGCTGTCCTAAAGGACTCAGCTGGTTCATTTGGGCTGTCCTAAAGGACCTCAGCTGGTTCATTTGGGCTGTCCTAACGGATCTCAGCTGGTAATACAATAGGCAATACACTATAACCCACGTATGGTTTTCTACTAGGGCCATGCGTCCAACGCACCAGAAAATAAAGCAGCGGTTTTTAGTTTTATCCTTTGGTGTTTCTGGATCCAACCCTAACTCAGTTCCCCTTATTCAGGTGCATGGAAGCCCACTTCAAATGTGAGGTTGACGGCTGTGACCGACGTTTCGCCAACATACAGTGACCGGAAGCAAGCCATTCCCACAGCTGCACCACCCAAGCGATAAGCCTAAACAACTGTCAAAGTGGAAGGCTGTGACAAGATCCTACACACCACGCCCAGCTTTCGCTTTCCGAAACACATGAAAGTCGCAGCTAGCCAAGATCTGCCCACCGCCGAGCTCTAGGCTACGAATGTCATCACCCCGTCATTGTGTCCCCCATCATCGGACTTAGGCGAGAGCCAGGTGTCCTCGTCGCTCTGTCGAAGCCATGCATGCCTCTTGCCAGCCGCCAATGTTAAGAGAGTGGTACGTCTGTCATACGTTCGG
>NW_019944648.1:43309-47665 GCF_002910315.2 Salvelinus sp. IW2-2015
GTCAAGTAAAAATGATAATAAACACGGTAGAGGTCAAAAGTATGATAATTAATACGGGTAGCAGGACCAGCTTGTGTTTTAAAGCTACCAGGAACACCTCAAATCTCAACAAAACAAGCCACTAAAATCCTGAAAATTATCATCAATTATCTTTTTATTCAATGTAACACTTTGAACTATTGCATACAACAGTAGAGCTGTCCCAAAGGAACTCAGCTGGTTAATTTGTGCTGTCCTAAAGGAACTCAGCTGGTTAATTTGTGCTGTCCTAAAGGACCTCAGCTGGTTAATTTGTGCTGTCCTAAAGGACCTCAGCTGGTTCATTGTGCTGTCCTAAAGGAACTCAGCTGGTTCATTGGGCTGTCCTAAAGGAACTCAGCTGGTTCATTGGGCTGTCCTAAAGGAACTCAGCTGGTTCATTTGGGGCTGTCCTAAAGGAACTCAGCTGGTTAATTTGTGCTTTCCTAAAGGAACTCAGCTGGTTCATTGGGCTGTCCTAAAGGAACTCAGCTGGTTCATTGGGCTGTCCTAAAGGAACTCCAGCTGGTTCATTGTGCTGTCCTAAAGGAACTCAGCTGGTTAATTGGGCTGTCTTAAGGATCTCGATGTTTATTGGGCTGTCCTAAAGGAACTCAGCTGGTTAATTTGGGCTGTCCTAAAGGAACTCAGCTGGTTTAATTGGGCTGTCCTAAAGGAACTCAGCTGTTTAATTTGGGCTGTCTAAAGAACTCAGTGGTTCATTGGGCTGTCCTAAAGGAACTCAGCTGGTTCATTGGGCTGTCCTAAAGGAACTCAGCTGGTCATTGGGCTGTCCAAAAGGATTCAGCTGGTTCATTGGGCTGTCCTAAGGAACCTAGCTGGTTATTGGGCTGTCCTAAAGGACTCAGCTGGTTCATTGGGCTGTCCTAAAGGCACTCAGCTGGTTCATTGGGCTGTCCTAAAGAACTCAGCTGGTTCATTGGGCTGTCTAAGGAACTCAGTGTTAATTGGGCTGTCCTAAAGGAACTCAGTGTTAATTGGGCTGTCCTAAAGGAACTCAGATGTTAATTGGCTGTCCTAAAGGAACTCAGCTGGTTATTTGGGCTGTCCTAAAGGACTCAGCTGGTTATTGGGCTGTCCTAAAGGAACTCAGCTGGTTAATTGGGCTGTCTTAAAGAACTCAGCTGGTTAATTTGGGCTGTCCTAAAGGACTCAGTGTTTATTGGGCTGTCCTAAAGGAACTCAGCTGGTTCATTGGCTGTCCTAAAGGAACTCAGCTGGTTCATTGGCTGTCCTAAGGAACTCAGCTGGTTCATTGGGCTGTCCTAAAGGAACTCAGCTGGTTCATTGGGCTGTCCTAAAGGAACTCAGCTGGTTCATTGGGCTGTCCTAAAGGAACTCAGCTGGTTCATTGGCTGTCCTAAAGGACTCAGCTGGTTCATTGGGCTGTCCTAAAGGAACTCAGCTGGTTAATTGGCTGTCCTAAAGGAACTCAGCTGGTTCATTGGGCTGTCCTAAAGGAACTCAGCTGGTTCATTGGCTGTCCTAAAGGCCTCAGCTGGTTCATTGGGCTGTCCTAAAGGAACTCAGCTGGTTCATTGGGCTGTCCTAAAGGACCTCAGCTGGTTCATTGGGCTGTCCTAAAGGAACTCAGGCTGGTTCATTGGGCTGTCCTAACGGATCTCAGCTGGTTAATACAATAGGCAATACACTATAAGCCAGTATGGTTTTATATGGCCATGCGTCACCACCAAAAATAAAGCAGCGGTTTTAGTTTATGCCTTTGGGTTTTCTGGATCCAACGCCTAACTCATGTTCCCTTATTTCAGGTGAGAAGCCCTTCAAATGTGAGTTTGACGGCTGTGACCGACGTTTCGCCAACAGCAGTGACCGGAAGAAGCAYTCCCACGTGCACACCAGCGATAAGCCCTACAACTGCAAAGTGAGAGGCTGTGACAAATCCTACACACACCCCAGCTCGCTCCGAAAACACATGAAAGTCCACTGCAAGTCTCCACCGCCGAGCTCTGGCTACGAGTCATCAACCCCGTCATTGGTGTCCCCATCATCGGACTTAGGCCGAGAGCCAGGGTCCTCGTCGCTCTCGGAACCAGCAGCCTCGTGCCAGCCMGCCAATTTAAGAGAGTGGTACGTCTGTCATAGTTCGGGTGCCAGCGGCACTCAGACACCCCCCAGCGGCTCCCCCAGCCCTGATCCCGGGGATGAGGCACTCTACAGACACCCTGAGCCAAGGGACGCGTTCTAAACAAAATTGGCCCATAAAATAATTAAAAACATATCAAAGATACTTTATAATATGCCCATGGACTCAAAAAATCAACATATCGAGAAGGTCTATTTTCTAAGGCCCAAATCATTCAATGCACTGGCATATCGACAAAATAAGAAACTGTCAAATTGTAGTTTTGTGATCGCTTTCTTATATCCCCCTGTGGATGAGTATGAACCAGTATTCTGTACATTTGTTCAAGTGTCTCGTACTGGTTAATTGTATGTTTGTATGTTGTTGTATTACTTTGTAAATCGAGTTTTGAATTCAATATCTTTTTAATTTATTTTTTGAATCTGACATGAACATTTTTTTGTATTATCGAACCAAAGTGTTTCAATATGAAAAATAAATGAATGTACATTTGTAAATTGCTAAAATTCMACGTGTAAGTGTTAACAGTAATGTTGTAATCTTTGATCTTTCAGACATTTTAATTGTTTGTTTTCTTTTATTTGTATAAATTAAATAATTGAGAAGTTTTGAGTTTCATACAGACATATTTTCTCCTATTGATTGTTTTCATATAGTCTATTTGATATTACCAACATTTTACATTCATACATGTTTGGTCAACGTGGTCATTTTTGTGATTTGGTCAATCTTGTCATTATTTGTTATTAATGCATTTTTATAAAAATGTTGTCCTATCGAGAAAAGAAACTGCGTTGTAATTTGTCAGTATTTTGAATAAATCGTGTATGATAAAAAATTGCTATTTTACTTTTCTGGGCCTTTACTTTTTAACTTTGATATTTACAATGATTTATTTATGCATATACTATGAGGGTACAAATGCATATACTACGAGGGTACAGTTAAACCAACATATCACAKGTTCTGTTAAACGCTTTCAAACCTCACGGTTTAGACGACTCTAACTTTATAACGCAGCAGAGCAGATTAACACCAGTCCTTATTTTTAACGGAATCATGAGACAAAATACAGAGAGATTGTTCTTTCACTATATTCAACAGCGAGCCTTATTGCCATTGGTGACTTATTATTAAGTCTCATGTACCATCTATAAGGCAAAGCCCACAAGGAACAACACATTGTATCCAGAGCCCTTCAAACCGGACGTTCAGTAGGACATTTTTTGTTTCGTTTGAACGATGTTCATGTATTTTACATTTTTTGTTGTTGTCATTTCTACTGCTACAGCTTCTGGCCAACGTGTAGCCATTTCAACATTTAAATCCGCATAAAGACACATTGAAAAGATCCCACCTCATAGGTATTATATTTACAATTCGCTTACTCTAAACTTTCCTCACCCCTGAAGAGTGGAAAAATACAAAMGCAATTCTTTAAAAGAAAATCCATATTTAATTTAAAAAAATAAATATTATTCACATGTCCATGTCTTGTTTGTGCTGCTCTATTTMTCTCTTAGATAAAGTGTGATTCTATGCGGGGAAGATGAGGGCAGCGTTTGCTGAAAGGCTATATTCTCATCCAGACTTCAAAGATCTTTTAACACAAAGAGCCATTTCTTCACGACGGTGAATCCTCACGCCGAATTAAGATTTCTATAGCAATAGCCGAGTCAAACTCGAATAATATGGGGCCAAGTCCGAGGACTTCAGCGCCTCTTCAAAGGAATGTAATATTTGCTGCCCATGGGGTAGGAAACGGTCATCTATGGTCTTTCTATCCAATATAAGGATAAAATATTCTTTTGCTATATTTTTACAACTATCAAAAGAGAAGCCGATAGAATTACGCACTTATTCCCACAATAATAGACTTGCATTGCATAGCTTCTTGTATATGTCCTGTGAATGGAGGCTGTAGTTAGTGGGTTCTGTGAACGGAGGCTGTAGTTAGTGGGTTCTGTGAACGGAGGCTGTAGTTAGTGAGTTCTGTGAACCGAGGCTGTAGTTAGTGGGTTCTGTGAACCGAGGCTGTAGTTAGTGAGTTCTGTGAACGGAGACTGTAGTTAGTGGGTTCTGTGAACGGAGGCTGTAGTTAGTGGGTTCTGTGAACCAAGGCTGTAGTTAGTGGGTTCTGTGAACGGAGACTGTAGTTAGTGGGTTCTGTGAACGGAGGCTGTAGTTAGTGGGTTCTGTGAACGGAGGCTGTA
>NW_019944648.1:48115-53079 GCF_002910315.2 Salvelinus sp. IW2-2015
CCAGTTAATAACCACTATCTACAACTCCGTTCACAGAACCCATAACATGACAGGCTCCGTTTCACACGAGTGGACCACTAACTACAGCCTACTCGGTTCTACAAGAACCCACTAACTCAGCCTCCGTCACAGAACCACTAACTAAGCCTCCGTTCACATAACCCACTATCTACAGCCTCCGTTCACAGAACCACTAACTACAGCCTCCTCACAGAAGCCATACTGTAGTTAGTGGGTTCTGTGAACGGAGGCTGTAGTTAGTGGGTTCTGTGAACCGAGGCTGTAGTTAGCGGGATCTGCTTTCTTCAAAACCAGTACGGTAAATCCTCGTGTTTTGGACTGAGGGGAATAAGCACAAGCATCCTAACAGTGATTTTAGAGATGGTCGAAAGCCAAGAGTTCGAAAGAAGTGAAGTTTGGAACAGGTAGTCTATTGGGAAATAACCTTTCCTATGTGACTGAGCTGACGGTAGAGCACATGGGCGTTTAGGGTAGCTAAAATGTAATATTATTTCAAAATTAATAAAAATGTATAAAATTCCTCATATAAAAAAAATAAATAAAATAAAAAATACAATAATAGCCTATCAATGGGTTTGTGTCTTAATTTATTCCATCATGGCAAACATACACCGGGAAATGTTATGCACTATTTAAGACAGGTACACACATGCTTTTACTAGGATCTGAGGCATACATTTGTTTTATAGAGGCTGAGAGCACGCAGAACCCGCTGCAGAACACTAGCCATTCTAAGACACGGACAAGGCGGGAGTCCCCACTGTCCAGACGTTTAGAGTTCCTTTGGTGCTTGTGTTGCCGTTTACTCTGTCCAAGTGCCCCATAGAAAAGAATGACTAATAAACACTACAGCRACTAAAAAGAACCAAACAGTTGAGTCCTCTCCATAGCACCAGCTCTTGTGCCTGCAAAGAGGTAAAAAGATAGTTCGGTCTCAATTGAAGCGAGGAGGCTTTGAAGCAGGACTTTATTATCTGAGCGATTCTTCCACGTCGTCCGAACGACGCTGATGACACGGAAAGCCTTCTTTGTCACGGATGTGTTCGACTCGTCTCTGTTGCGCCTTCCAACGCTTTAAAATCCAGCCGTCAAACGGGGGACAAGGGCTGATGGAATGGTATATAAAAAAAACTGTAATTATTCAACACTAAAACTTATAGGTGAGAATACACAGTTTCTGCACTGCATGAAAAAACAACATTGACCGTGCATGTTTGGAGTGGGTATACGCGAATACAAGTGTGTGTGTGTCTATGTGTTTGTGTGTGTGTGCGTGTGTATGAGAGAGAGAGAGAGAGAGAGAGAGAGAGAGAGAGAGAGAGAGAGAGAGAGAGATGCCAATAAAGAAAGGGCGAGGCTGGGTTTGGGGAGTGTAAAGGGAGAGGCTGGTTTGGGCAGTGTAAAGGGAAAGGCTGGTTGGGCAAGTGGTAAAGGGAATGCTGGTGGGGCATGTGGTAAAGGTGAAGGCTGGTTGGGCAGTTAATAGGGAAGGCGGTTTGGGCAACGAGTGTAAAGGGACAGCGCATCGCTTGGGTGGAGAGTTCGAGAGGGGTAAACCGCGCGAACGAGACTGACTTCAGGCTCTGCGACGCAGGTTGGGAAGTATCAAAGTGTGGAAAGCGCACTTGTGTTGACGCCACAGACACTCACGGTGGCCACGTGTCCAGTTCACATTAGAATATTTAACCGTGTTACCATCTCAGCTTCCACCGTGGACGGAATGAGTTGGACATAAACCACAGACACTCAGCCCACCGTGGAATGAGTTGGACGTAAACCCACAGACACTCAGCCCACCGTGGAATGAGTTGGACAGCTGTGCTCCAACATGTAGAGAAAAGTTACTTTCACACAAACAAACACACACTCACGCATCTTATGGTTGGTTTAGGAAGAAAAAGGGGATGGATCTGAACCTGACCTTTTGTGTCACACATGGAAAAGGAGAGTTAACAACGTTTAAAATACTTACTAATTGATGGCGCACCTGCCCCAACCAGCCTTCCTTTACACTGCCCAAACCAGCCTTCAACTTTACCCTTTCGCCCAACCAGCCTTCCTTTACACTGCCCAACAGCCTTCCCTTTACATCTGCCCAACCAGCCTTCCTTTACACTGCCAACCAGCCTTCCCTTTAACGCCCAACCAGCCTTCCTTTACACTGCCCAACCAGCCTCCCTTTACACCTGCCCCAACCAGCCTTCCTTTACACTGCCCAACCAGCCTTCCTTAACACTGCCCAACCAGCCTTCCCTTTAGCACTGGCCCAACCAGCCTTCCCTTTACACTGCTCCAACCAGCCTTCCCTTTACAACTGCCCAACCAAGCCTTCACTTTACCGCTCCCAACCAGCCTTCCTTTACACTGCCAACCCAGCCTTCCCTTTAGCCTTGCCCAACCAGCCTTCCCTTTACACTGCCCAACCAGCCTTCCTTTCACACTGCCCAACAGCCTTCCCTTTACATGCCCAACCAGCCTTCCCTTTACACTGCCCAACCAAGCCTTCCTTTACACTGCCCAACCAGCCTTCCCTTTACACTGGCCCAAACCAGCCTTCCTTACACCTGCCCAACCAGCCTTCCCTTTACAATGCCCAACGCAGCTTCCCTTTACCTGGCCAACCAGCCTTCCTTTACACATCTGCCCAACCAGCCTTCCCTTTACAACTGCCCACAACAGCCTTCTACCTTTACACTGCTCCCACCAGCCTTCCCCTTTACACTGCCAACGCTTCCTTCTGAAAACCTTCCACACTGCCCAACAGCCTTCCTTTACTGCCAACCAAGCCTTCCCTTTACACTGCCCAACCAGCCTTCCCTTTACACTGCCAACAGGCTTCCCTTTACACTGCCACCAGCTTCACTTTACACTGCCCACCAGCCTTCCCTTACAAAAACTGCCAACCAGGCCTTTTTTTTCCCACTTTCCTCCCAACAACCGCCTTCTAAAGGTGAAGGCTATAGAGGGTACTGACGGTCCTCGTGAAGCTATAGAGGTTGCTGATGGTCTAGAAGCTATAGAGGTGTGATTCGTGAAGCTATAGAGGTACTGACGGTCCTCATGAAACTATAGAGGTACTGACGGTCCTCATGAAGCTATAGAGGGCTGACGGTCCTCATGAAGCTTATAGAGTGCTGACGGTCCTCGTGAAGCTATAGAGGTGCTGACGGTCCTCGTGAAAAGCTATAGAGGTGATACGGTCCTCGTGAACTATAGAGGTGCTGACGGTTCATGAAGCTATAGAGGTATGACGGTCCTCGTGAAGCTAATGAAGTACTGACGGTCCTCATGAAGCTATAGAGGTACTGACGGTCCTCATGAAGCTATAGAGGTGCTGACGGTAAACTTCTGGACCCAGGGCGTGCCGTGTCTTGTACTATTATATCGGCCTATAGTTGGGACTGAGGTGATCAATACATGGTTGGTAACTGTTCTAATGTTCTGGCTCCCTCAGTCTAAGTAATAACAGACATGCATAATACATGCTTGCAGCTTCCCCAGTAGAATGTAATAAGGAGCTGTAGGTTATGCGATACATGGCTGATTACAAGGCTGAGTACAGGCTAAGTAAGGGCTGAGTACAGGGCTGAGTACAGGGCTGATTACATGTGCAGGGTACATGGGCTGAGTCAGGGCTGAGTACAGGGCTGAGTAATGGCTGAGTACATGGCTGAGTACTGGGCTGAGTTACTGAGGGCTGAGTACAGGGCTAGAGTACATGGCTGAGTAGGTTGAGTACATGGCTGAGTACATGGCTTGAGTCTCAGGTGAGGTACAGGGCTGAGTACATGGCTGAGTACAGGTGCTGAGTAAAGGCTGAGTACAGGGCTGAGTACCAGGGCTGAGTACGGGCTGAGTAATGGTGAGTAATGGCGATACGGCTGAGTACAGGGCTGAGGCTGAGTAGCGAGTAGGGCTGAGTAAGTGAAGTGTCAGGTGAGTACGCGGAGTACGTGGTGAGTACTGCAGTACAGGGCTTGATATGCTGATCAGTGAGAGTGAGTACATGGTGAGAGGGCTGAGTACAGGGCTGAGTACAGGGCTGAGTAGCAGGCAAGAGTACATGGGGCTGATAAGGCTGAACAGGGCTGGAGTACATGGCTGAGTAATGGCTGAGGCAGTGATAGAAGGACTAATGTAGTAGCAGGGCCAGTACGGTGAGTACAGGATGGTATGCTGAGTAGGCAGTGAGCTGAGTAACAGGGCTGAGTAAGCGGACAGGCTGAGTACAGGCAGCTGAGTAAGGCTGAGTACACGGGCTGAGTAAGGGCTGAGTCACAGTGGCTCGAAGTACATGGCTGAGTAGCAGGGATGAGTAACTAGCTAGGGTGATACAGAGCTGAGTTAGGGCCGAGTAAAGGGCTGAGTAAGGAGAATGTACATGGCCTGAGTACAGGGCTGAAGTCTTCTGGAGTACACGGGCTGAGTAACAACGAGCCGAGTACAGGGCTGAGTACAGGGCTGAGTACCATGGCTGAGTACAGGGCTGAGTACAGGGCTTGAGTAGCAGGGCTGAGTAATGGCTGGAGTACAGGGATGAGTACAGGGGGCTGAGTACAGGGCTGAGTACAA
This sequence comes from Salvelinus sp. IW2-2015, assembly GCF_002910315.2. Lineage (NCBI taxonomy): Eukaryota > Metazoa > Chordata > Actinopteri > Salmoniformes > Salmonidae > Salvelinus > Salvelinus sp. IW2-2015. The sequence continues at coordinate 52,709 of NW_019944648.1, forward strand.
GGGCTTGAGTACAGAGCTGAGCTGAAACGTTTGATGAAAAACGGCAATCCTCTTTATGTTTCAATTCACCATGTTAAGTTTGTTTCTCTTCTTTCTGTTCGCACGTCGTCTTCTTTTCTTCTTCCTTCTCTCATCTCTGGTTCCTTTCTTATTTCTATCTCCATCTTGGCTCTCTCTCTCTCTCTTCATGTCTCTCTTCTCTGTCTCTCTCTTTCTCTGTCTGTCTCTCTCCTCTCGTCTCCTTTCATCTACTCTCTTCTCTCTCTCTCTATCTTCTCTCTTTCTGTCCTCTCTCTGTCTGCTCATTCAGATCAGATTCAATTCAAGGGGTTTTAATTGGCTCTGTTCTCATCGGCTGTCTCTGCTCACTC
>NW_019944648.1:53104-65152 GCF_002910315.2 Salvelinus sp. IW2-2015
GACACTCAGCCCACCGTGGAATGAGTTGGACGATTAAAACCCACAGACACTCAGCCCACCGTGGAATGAGTTGGACGTAAACCCACAGACACCAGCCCACCGTGGAATGAGTTGGACGTAAACCCACAGACACTCAGCCCACCGTGGAAGAGTTGGACGTAAACCCACAGACACTCAGCCCACCGTGGAATTAGTTGGACATAAACCCACAGACACTCAGCCCCCGTGGAATGAGTTGGACATAAACCCACAGACACTCAGCCCACCGTGGAATGAGTTGGACGTAAACCCACAGACACTCAGCCCACGTGGAAATGTTGGACAGCTGTGCTCCAACATGTAGAGAAAAGTTACTTTCACACAAACAAACACACACTCACGCATCTTATGGTTGGTTATTCTGTGGGTTTACGTCCAACTCATTCCACGGTGGGCTGAGTGTCTGTGGGTTTACGTCCAACTCATTCCACGGTGGGCTGAGTGTCTGTGGGTTTTCCCTCCTCCTTTTCACTTAATTTATGAATGAAGGTCCTTTCAGGTTCTTAAACCACACCTGGTTTTCTAGGGCTTGATTGAAGGGAACAACCAAAAACCTGCCGAGACTATGCCCTCAATGGAATGAGTTTGAAAGCCTTGTGTTAGAGCCTCCAGTATTCTACCAGTACATCAGTCTAAAAGACAACAGTATCAGCATTATCAATATGCCACTGTATCTTTAGTCCAATGTCGCTCTGACATCATGTATATATTCTTAATCCATTCCTTACTTAGATTTACCTGTATTTTGGGTTATATGTTGTGAAACTGTTAGATACTACTTGTTAGATATTACTGCACTGTCGGAGCTAGAAACACAAGCATTTTGCTACACCCGCAATAACATCTGCTAAACACGCGTTTGTGACCAATRCAATCTGATTTGATTTTATAATGTAGAACCTTCTGTATATTCCTGACCAAAAATAACTGAAATCAGAGACATAGGCTTGTATAAAGGACTCTGATTCTACGCATCACTACGTAAACCACCATTCATAAATGCCATGAAGGAAATGTTGAATTAGAATCTCACATAGGTTAGCGTTACTTGAATCAATGACTAAAATGTTAGTTTAACTCTGGAACATGGGAGTATATACAATATAGTTCACTGAATAACACCTAAAATGACAGGAGAAAGAAGCCTAATTCAATGTTAGAAAGGTCATTTTTGTTAAAGTACATTTAACATCAATTACAGATTAGGCCTACCTAAAAAAGTATATTATTTGGGGACTAATGCCGCAAAAAAATAAGATGAATCCATTTTCTTTCTTGTCCCTGGCTCTCTCAGCATCATATCAAAGCTTCCTAAGAGTCGTTTGAGTGTGAAATATCATTTCTTTGCAAAATAATGGAGGCGGTAATCCGACTTCCGGAAACTGTCTTGCATTATTGAATAAAGCTCTTTTAATGGGGAGGATTAGCGCGCGGGCAGTTCTGGAACCCATTCAGCGTTCCATTTCATGTCATAGTTACCAGACATGGAGTGGCCAGGCCGGAACTCACAATCTAAACCAAAAGACAGGTGCAATACCAAACAAATCAATATATCAATTAGAAAAAGGACACTTCACAAATGGAAAACGTGAATGTAGGATACAAGCGTGTGGTTCCCAGAAAAGAATATGAATTTAATTGTTAATGTCATGCAAAGTCATGCTTCAACAACAAAAACAAAAACAAAATGATATTAGCTTTTAGTGTATGCAAGTCTACTGGTTTATTAAAACCATTAAATGCTTTGTTTAATTATGAATAGTATTTTAATAAACTCCTTTATAAAGGGAGGATTAAATTCAGACTACGCCCTTGTGATATGTTCTTTCAGTTTGACAACAAACGTGTGGCAGAAATCAACACTATAGCCATTCGATAAAGTCGACTCGTGGAATAACATGTACAACAAGTTGTGAAATTGGTAGAGTCGAGTCAAAGCCATGGATGATTCATGACGCGGACCGGTTGAATGTTCCCCAAAGTATTCGGATTACCACCGTCCGTCACCCCAGTTTCAGGCGAGAAGTTATTTTACTTTCATGGATGAGCGGACTCCCTCCAATGCGAATCAGCCCACATAGTTAGTACGTCTGAGCACGGAGCTCTAACAACCTTCGCATAATGTGGCAGAATGTGCAACACTTCTTCGCACCTGCACATTGAATAGGAACTCCCTTTCAGAGGGAGATACGCTTGTTGGCCTTGAGACTCTATGCAGCTGGATGAATGGAGCAGGCGACCCGTGCTTATTCCGCCTGCCTTTTGATCACACACTACTACCCTCTCTAATTTGCTGCTATAGTTTTGTACAAGGGCCGCCTATTTAGTACTAGAGCCTTATTTTGGTCTATAGAAAGACTACACACCATGCAGTCAAAAGGGAATGGAGTCTTTATGATGTTGTGTACCGTGGCTTATAAAACACATTTTAGCAGTTAAAACGTCTTTATACTCTTCACCTTCTCTCTCTCTTCTCTCTCTCTTCTCTCTCTTCTCTCTCTCTTCTCTCTCCTCTCTCTTCTCTCTCTCTTCTCTCTCTCTCTCTCTCCCTTCTTCTCTCTCTCTTCTCTCTCTTCTTCTCTTCTTCTCTTCTCTCTCTTCTTCTCTCTCTTCTTCTTCAGCCTGTATGCTGTCCTAGTTGATCGATACAAAGGGTCTAAGATTAAAACATTGGGTTGATTCACTTCTCAAAGTAAGTTAATTATAAAAGTACACATACAACGTAAAACAAACAAACTTACAACATTGTTTTAATTGCATTAATATCAACAACAGTAAGACATATTTTTTTATAATTACGATGTTAAAAATAACAAAATACTAACAATATAATATAAAATAACCTAAGTAATAAATAAACAACATCATTTGTTAGTCATCATWTATTTACTAAGTTTGTCTTGTTATGTACCTGCAGTGGACRAGAATGGAGGTAAGGACGGATTGGTCGGTAATAAAATGATACTGAGGCCTAGTGAATATGTTTTAWCATGATGGAAAAAGGCCTGACAGATTTCCCAGTCTTTCTGTATSTTCAAGACATGTTACATCTACCGCATCAACATTGTATTGATAAGGACAAATGAAACAKGAGACGCACCTTCTATWAATTYGMCCGTCGTCATGGAGAAAGCTTCGGCCCAATCCAAGAGTTCATTGATCAATAGAAAACGTTCTAGAACATTTTCGTTTTTTTAGTATAAGGAAATGCTTCAATAATAATTGACATTCTTTAGCCTTTGGCTATATTCATAATATGGTGTGTGTGTGTGTGTGTGTGTGGGTGTGTGTGTGTGTGTGTGTGTGTGTGTGTGTTGTGTGTGTGTGTGTGTGTGGTGTGTGTGTGTGTGTGTGGTGGGTGTGTGTGTGTGTGTGTGTGTGTGGTGTGTGTGTGTGTGTGTGTGTGTGTGTGTGTGTGTGGTGTGTGTGTGTGACCATAGCACATTCTGGATGTTTCCTGTTAAATATCTGTCTCTGAGACGACGTTTTCTATAACTGTCAAACAAAACTCTCCCAATAAACAAAAATTTGGTATCAATATATTGTGCTTCCAAAAGTAGTGTACGTTTATTCTATTTGCCTTTTCAAATGGTGTACTTATGGCTTTTATCAGCAGTGATTACCAGACAAACAAATCAGGTAAACTCGAAATGTTCCAGTCAAAATACGCTATGCAGCACATTCCAAAAGCTTTTACGCAGACAATTAATGTCAAACTATAGTTGACACTCCCGTTTCAAGTAATACAGCCTTCATCATGTTACAAATAATAAAGCTTGATAAAAAACGGACGATAGCTATTGTGCCAAGAAGCAATCTCCAAAATCCACGTAATAAATCAACATTTGCTTTCCACATTAAAAACACTGCCGGTCGGCCCCCTAACACGAAAATCACATCAACGTTTATTTTAATGTCAGCATCGGCGGGTGTCTATCAGTGAAAAATAACGACATGACTGCAAACAAACTAACGAAATTATCCAGAACGGCCATATATTCCCTCGTCATTAATATGGACCATGTTCTTCCTTAATCTCTACAACCTAATATGACACAGGCCTAATCAGAACAGAGCAGTGGACCAACAGAGTCTGGAGATATAGATGTGGCTTGCTTCATTAATCTAACCGCAGCCACGGTTAGTGTAACAAATGCAATAATGACAATAATAGAAAGTATGGAATAATAATGAAAACTATATTCATACCAACGTTATCAGATCCAAATAAGTGGGCCATACATCATCTAGAATAAATTATTAGGATTTTGTGAACGTGCCCTTTGGCGATTAGGAACATCTGCGATATAATTCATCATCATGAGGCTCATTCTCTGATTCTCTCTCTCCACCCCTACTGTACAATGTTACAGCTACAATGAATATTCTGGTTTGTTGTGTGTGTGTATGTGTATGTGTGTGTGTGTGTATGTGTGTGTGTGTGTGTGTGTGGATGTATGTGTGTGTGAGTGGGTGGTGTGTGTGTATGTGTGGTGTATGTGTTGCATGTGTGTGTGTGTGTGTGTGTGTGTGTGTGTGTGGTGTGTGTGTGTGTGTATGTGTGTGTGTATGTGTGTAGTGTGTGTGTGTGTATGTGTGTGTTGTGTGTGTGTGTGTGTGTGTGTGTGTGTATGTTGTGTGTGTGTGTAGTATGTTGTGTGTGTGTGTGTAGTATGTGTGTGGGTGTGTGTATGTGTGTGTGTGTGTGTATGTATGTGTGTGTGTGTGGTGTATGTAGTGTGTGTGTGTGATGAGTGTGTGATTGTGTTGATGTATGTGTGTGTCCGTAGTGTGTTGTGTGTGTGTAGTATGTGGTGTGTATGTGGTGTGTGTGTGGTGTGTTGTATGTATGTGTGTGTGTGTGTATGTATGTGTGTGTGTGTGTGTGTATTATGTGTGTGGTGTGTATGTAATGTGTGTGTGTGGTTATGTATGTGTGTGTTGTATGTTGTTGTGTGTGTGTGTGTGTGATGTGTGTATGGTGTGTGTTGTTGTGTGTGTGTGTGTGTGTAGTGTATGTGTGTGTGTGTGCTTACTTGCTTGTCAACCTGTCAAGTTAGACAACAGTAAGAAACAACAGGCCCAACTGGCTCATTTTGAGTCTCTACTATTGAAGTCAACAGACTTCTCCCATTAAATGAGTGGAAAATAAAGAACCTTATATATCTGAACGAGAGCTTTGTATGGTCAACACAGGAACTCAGTTTCTAATACTCTGTGATGACTCTGCGATGACCTCTGTGATGACCTCTGTGATGACCTCTGTGATGGAAAGGAGCAAATAGTGTTGGTTTGAGTAAACCAGAACCTGTAACGCTCGTCGTTAGGTGGAAGAGAGGAGGACCAAAGCGAGCGTGGTATGTATCCATATTTATTTGAATACTTTCTTTTACACGAACAAAAAACAATAAACAAAACGAAACCAAGACGCTACAGTCCTGAACAAGTGAACCTGGTGAAAAACAAGAACGCAATGAAACAGGAACAATCACCCACAAACAAACAGTGAAAACAGGCCTACCTAAAATATGGTTCCCAATCAGAGATCAACGTAAAACACCTGCCTCTGATTGAGAACCATATCAGCCAATCAGACACACCTAAACCAATGAGGACACAAAACATGAATATACCCACCCAGCTCACGTCTGACCAACTAACAAACACTAAAACAAAGGGAAATAAGGTCAGGAATGTGACAGTACCCCCCCCCCAAAGTGCGGACTCCGGCCGCAAAACCTGAACCTTGGTGGGTGGGTGGGCATCTGTCCACGGTGGGCTCTGGCGCTGGACGTGGCCCCACCCCCATGTTAATCCGCCGTTCCGTGCCTCCTCCTATTACTTCCACAAAATAACCCACTGACTGAGGGCAGCTCGGACTGAGGGGCAGCTCCGGACTGAGGGGCAGCTCCGGACTGAGGGGCAGCTCCGGACTGATGACGGCTCTGGCAGGTCATGGCTGACTGACGGCTTCTGGCAGGTCATGGCTGACTGACGCTCTGGCAGGTCATGGCTGACTGACAGCTCTGGCAGGTCATGGCTGACTGACGGCTCTTGGCAGGTCACATGGCTGGTGGGAGGCTCTGGGCAGCTTCCTGTCCTGGCGGGCGGCTCTGGCAGCTCCTGTCTGGCGGGCGGCTCTCCCGGCCAGCTCCTGTCTGGCGGGCGGCTCTGGCAGCTCCTGACTGACGGATGTCTCGTGATGAAGGCTCAGACGGGCGGTCAGGCCGGCGCTGGGCAGACGGACAGCTCAGACGGCGGGGCGAGGGGCAGCGGCAGGCGGCGCTGGGCCAGACGGCAGACTCTGGCCGGCTGAGGCGCACAGTAAGGCCTGGTGCGTGGTGCCGGAACTGGTGGTACCGGGCTAAGGACACGCACCTCAAGGCTAGTGCGGGGAGCAGCAACAGGGCGCACAGGGCTCTGGAGACGCACAGGAGGCTTGGTTGCGTGGTGTAGGCACTAGAACCAGGGTTAGAGACAGAGCCAGGGTCAGAGACAGAACCAGGGTTAGAGACAGAACCGGGTTAGAGGTAGAACCAGGGTTAGAGACAGAACAGGGTTAGAGTCGAACCAGGGTTAGAGTCGAAGCCAGGGCTAGAGCAGAACAAAGGGTTAGAGGTCGAACGCGGGGTTTAGAGGTAGAACCAGGGTTAGAGGTAAGAACCGGGGTTAGAGCGACAGAACCAGGGTTAGAGGTAGAACCAGGGTCAGAGGACAGAACCAGGGTTGGAGACAGAACCAGGGTTAGAGAAGAACCAGGGTCAGAGACAGAACCAGGGTCAGAGACAGAACCAGGGTTAGAGACAAGAACCAGGGTTAGAGACAGAACCAGGGTTAGGAGGTAGACCCAGGGTTAGAGACAGACCAGGGATTAGAGGTAGAACAAGGGTTAGAGGACAGAACCATGGTTAGAGACAGAACCAGCGTTAGAGACAGACACCAGGGTTAGAGACAGAACCAGGGTTAGAGACGAACCAGTGTTAGAGAACAGAAGCCAGGGTTAGAGGAACAGAACGCAGGGTTAGAGACAGAACCAGGGTTAGAGACAGAGATAGAACCAGGGTTAGACGACAGAACAAGGGTTAGAGGTACGAACCAGGGTTGGAGGTCGAACCAGGGCTAGAGAAGAACCAGGTTAAGAGGTCGAACCGGGTTTAGAGGTAGAAACCAGGGTTAGAGGTAGAACCGGGGTTTAGAGACGAACCAGGGTTAGAGGTAGAACCAGGGTCAGAAAGAACAGGGTTGGAGACAGAACCAGGGTTAGAGACAGAACCAGGGTCAGAGACAGAACCAGGGCAGAGACAGAACCAGGGTTAGAACAGAACCAGGGTTAGAGACAGAACCAGGGTTAGAGGTAGACCCAGGGTTTAGAGAACAGGAACCAGGGTTAGAGGTAGAACCAGGGTTAGAGACAGAACCATGGTTAGAGACAGAAACCAGCGAGAGACGCCAGTAGCGACAGAACCAGGGTTAGAGACAGAACCAGTGTTAGAGACAGAACCAGGGTTAGAGGCAGAACCAGGGTCAGAGACAGACACCAGGGTTTAGAGACAAGAATAGAACAGGGTTAGAGACAGAACCAGGGTTAGACACAGACCAGGGTTAGTTGTAGACCAGGTTATAGACAGAACCAGGGTTAGAGACAGACCAGGGTTGGAGGTAGAACCAGGGTTATAGCAGAACCAGGGTTAGAGACAGAACCAGGGTTAGTTGTAGAACCAGGGTTATAGACAGAACCAGGGTTATAGACAGAACCAGGGTTAAACACAGACCAGGGTTAGTTGTAGAACCAGGTTATAGACAGAACCAGGGTTAGAGACAGAACCAGGGTTAGAGACAGAACAAGGGTTAGAGACAGAACCAGGGTTAGAGGTAGAAACCAGGGTTAGAGGTAGAACCAGGGTTAGAGACAAAACCAGGGTTAGAGACAGAACCAGGGTTAGAGACAGAACCAGGGTTAGAGGTAGGAACCAGAAGTTAGAGACAGAACCAGGATTAAAGACAGAACCAGGGTTAGAGACAGAACGCAGGGTTAGAAAGCAGAACGCAGGGTTAGAGACAGAAACCCAGGTTTAGAGACAGAACCAGGGTCAGAGACAGAACCAGGGTTAGAGACAGAACCAGGGTTAGAGACAGACCAGGGTTAGAGGTTAACAGGGCAGAGCCAGAACAGGGTTAGAGACAGAACCAGCGTTAGAGACAGAACCAGCGTTAGAGAACAGAACCAGGGTTAGAGACAGAAACACGGTTAGAGAACAGAACCAGGGTTTAGAGAACAGAACCAGGGTCAGAGACGAACCAGGGTTAAGAGACAGACCAGGGTTAGAGACAGACAGCATTAGAGACAGAACCAGGGTTAGAGCAGAACCAGGGTTAGAGGTTGAACCAAGGTAGAGAACCGAAACACGCGTTAGAGAGACAGAACCAGCGTTAGAGACAGAACCAGGGTTTAGAGACAGAACCAGGGTCAGAGACAGACCTGGGGTTAGATTGTTAGAACCAGGGTTAGAGACAGAACCAGGGTAGTGATAGAACCAGGGTTAGAGGTAGAACCGAAGGGTTAAAGTTGAACGCAGGATCAGAGACAGAACCAGGGTCAGAGACAGAACTCAGGGTTAGAGGTAGAACCAGGGTTAGAGCAGACCAGTGTTTGAACAGAAACCCAGGGTTAGAAGACAGAACCAGGGTTAGAGACAGAAACCAGCGTTAGAGACAGAACCAGGGTCAGAGACAGAACCAGGGTTAGAGTCAGAACCAGGGTTAGAGACAGAACAGTGTTTTTAGAGACAGAACCAGGGTTTAGAGACAGAACCAGGGTTAGAGACAGAACCAGGTTTAGAGACAAGAACCAGGGTTAGAGGTAGAACCAGGGTTAAGAGTCAGAACCCAGGGTTAGAGACCAGAACCAGTGTTAGAGGTAGAACAGGGTTAGAGACAGAACCAGGGTTAGAGGCCAGAAACCAAGGGTTAGAGCAGAACCAGGGGTAAGAGACAGAACCAGGTTAGAAGGTAGAAACCAGGTTAGAGACAGAACCAGGTTTAGAGAAAGAACCAGGGTTACGAGACAGAACCAGCGTAGAGACAGAACCAGGGTTTAGAGACAGAACCAGGGTTAGAGTCAGACCAGGGTTAGAGACAGAACCAGTGTTAGAAGAAGAACAGGGTTATGAGGCGAGAACAAGGGTTAGTAGACGCAGAACCAGGGTTAGAGGTAGAAGCCAGGGTTAGAGACAGAACCAGGGTCAGAGACAAGAAAACTAGGGTTAGAGGTACAACCAGGGTTAGAGACAGAACACAGGGTTTAGAGGTAGAACCAGGGTTAGAGGTAGAACCAGGGTTAGAAGACAGAACCAGGGTTAGAGGCAGAACGGGTTAGAGACAGAACCAGGGTTAGAGGTAGAACCAGGGTTAGAGAACAGACCAGGGTCAGAGACAGAACTAGGGTTAGAGGTAGAACCAGGGTTAGAGACAGAACCCAGGGTTAGAGGTTACGAACCAGGGTTAGAGGTTAGAACGCAGGGTTAGAGACAGACCATGGTTAGAGGTAGAACCAGGGTTAGAGACAGAACCAGGGTTAGTGGTAGAACCAGGGTTAGAGGTTAGAACCAGGGTTAGAGAGAGAACATGGTTAGAGACAGAACAAGAGGTAGAGACAGAATCAGGGTTTGAGGTAGAACCAGGGTTAGAGACAGAACCAGGGTTAGAGATAGAACCAGGGTTTAGAGACAGAACCAGAAGTTAAGAAGACAGAACCAGGTTCAGAGACATAACCAGAGTTAGAGGTAGAACCAGGGTTTAGAGACAGAACCAGGGTTAGAGACGAAGCCAGGGTTAGAGGTGGAACCCGGGTTAGAGGTAGAACCCGGATCAGAGACAGAACCAGGGTTAGAGACAGAAACCAGGGTTTAGAGAAAGAAACCAGGGTTAGAGACAGAACCAGGGTTAAGAGACAGAACCAGGTTAGAGACAGAACCAGGTTAGAGACAGAACCAGGGTCAGAGACAGAACCAGGGTTAGAGACAGACCAGTCAGAGACAGACCTGGGGTTAGAGGTAGAACCAGGGCTTAGAGACCAGAACCAGGGTTAGTGGTAGACCAGGGTTAGAGTTTAGAACTCAGGGTTAAAAAGTTTGAACAGGATCAAGAGACCAGAACCAGGGTTAGAGACATAACAGGTGTTAGAGACAGAACCAGGGTTAAGAACAGAACCAGGGTTAGAGACAGAACCAGGGTTACGAGACAGAACCAGGGTTAGAGACAAAACAGGTTAGAGACAGAACCAGCGTAGAGACAGAACCAGGGATAGAGAAGAACAGGGTTAAGAGACAGAACGCAGGGTTAGAGACAGAACCAGGGTTAGAGCAGAACCAGGGTTAGAGAACAGACAGCGTAGAGACAGAACCAGCCGTTAGAGACAGAACAGGGATAGAGACAGAACCAAGGGTTAGAGACAAGAACCAGGGTTATGAGACAGAAACCAGGGTTAGAGACAGACCGGGTTAGAGGTTAGAACCAGGGGTTAGAGAAGAACCAGGTTAGAGACAGAACCAGTTTAGAGACAGACAGCATTAGAGACAGAACTAAAGGGTTAGAGACAGAAAACCAGGTTAGAGACAGAACCAGGGTTAGAAGACAGAACCAGGGTTAGAGACAGAACCAGGGGTTAGAGACAGAACCAGGGTTAAGAGACAGAACCAGGGTCAGAGACAGAACCAGGGTTAGAGACAAGAACCAGGTTTAGAGAACAGAACCAGGGTCGAGACAGAACTAAGGGTTAGAGGTAGAACCAGGGTTAGAAGACAGGAAACCAGGGTTAGAGCAGAAACAGGGTTAGGACGACCAGGTTAGAGACAGAACCAGGGTTAGAGAAAGAACCAGGGTCAGAGACAGTAACCAGGGTTAGAGACAGAACCAGGGTATGAGACAGAAAGCCAGCGGTTAGAGACAGAACCAGGGTCAGAGACAGAACTATGGGTTAGAGGTGGAACAGGGTTAGAGACAGAACCAGGGTTAGACAGAACCAGGGTTAGTGGTGAACCAGGGTTTTAAGAGGAGATACCAGGGTTAGAGAAGAACCAGGGGTTAGAGACCGGAAACAGGGTTAGAGCACAGAGAACAGAACCAGGTAAGAGGACAGAACCAGGGTTAGTGGTAAGAACCAGGGTTGAGGTAGAACCAGGGTTAGAGACAGATACTATTGGCAGGGTTAGAGACGGAAACCAGGGGTTACTTTAGACAAGACAGAAACAGGGTAAGAGACAGAACCAGGGGTTAGAGACGAACCAGCAGTTAGAGACCGAACCAGGGTTAGAGGTAGAACCAGGGTTAGAGACCAGAAACTCAGCATTAGAGACAGAACCAGGGTTAGAGGTAGAACGCAGGGTTAGAAGACCGCCAGGGTTAAGAGACGGAACAGGGTTAGAGCAGAGACAGACCAGGGTTAAGAGACAGAACCAGGGTTTAAGACAAAACCAGGGTTAGAGACAGAACCAGGGTTAGAGACAGAACCAGGGTTAGGAGACAGAACCAGCGGTTTAGAGACAGAACCAAGGGTTAGAGACAGAACCAGGGTCAGAGACAGAGACCGAACCAGGGTTAGAGGTAGAAGCAAGGTTAGAGACAGAACAGGGTTAGAGACAGAACCAGGTTAGAGGTAGAACCAGAGTTAGAGACAGAACCAGGGGTTAAGAGAGCAGAACCAGGGTTAAAGACAGAACCACGGGGTTTAGAGACAGGAAAACCAACGTTGGAGACAGAACCACGTTTAAGACAGAACCAGGGTTAGGGAGCAGAACCAGGGTTAGAGGTAGAACCAAGGATTAGAGAAGGAGACCAGGGTTAGAGACAGACCAGTGTTAGAGACAGAACCGAGTGGTTAGAGACAGAACCAGGGTCAGAGACAGAACCAGGGGTTAGAGACCAGAACGCAGGGTTAGAGACCAGGAACCAGCGTTAGAGACAGAACCAAGGGTTTAGAGGACAGAAAACCAGGGTTAGTGTTGAACCAGG